>NC_053438.1:52627431-52883103 GCF_007990345.1 Gossypium hirsutum | reverse complement strand
TTGCTACATTCGACTCAACAGAATAAGGATGATGAGCATCTGGACGGTGACCTCCCACCACCATCGCGACCTGTTCAGAATTCTCCTACTAGTCACTCCATTGCTGCACATTCGATTATGCTTGAGGATATCCATCGCCTTCAGCAGTAGTAGTCAGAGCGGATCAAACGCATTGAGTAGTGACATTTAGAGCACTTAAACTAGCTTTAGTGCCAGCAAGATCGTATCGAGGCCTATATACAACAGATATGCCAACAATTTCATATTTCTTTACCCGATCCCCTTGTTGTACTTGCACCTCTCAATCCTAACCTTCCCTGTGATGTTGATCAGTGAATTTATTTAGTTTTATGTTTTATGTTTTTTTTATTTGTACTTTTATTTTTATTGTTATTTTTTTATTTTTCAGACTTATATTATTTTATTTTATTATGCACTTTACTATTATTATTTTGTCGGTTGTTTTTCAATTTTATTATCCCTTTATCTTATTTTATTTTTCTATCTTATTATTAGTATGCTTGGAACCATGTACTTAATTTAGGATCTCATATGATTCCGTGAAATTCTGATGAAATCATCCAAATTTAGGGTAGTTTCAGTTCTTTTCCTCCCTATTGATATTTTGTTTTCCATTGAAGGCAATGTACATCTTAAGTGTGAAGAGGATTTTATATGCTTATGCAATATAGTCTCTGAATTGTTGTTTGTATTTAAGAAATTCTCTTAAATCTAACATTAAAGTTAATTTTTAAAATTTTGGATTTTTTTATTTTTTTTGAATTAATTTATGGATTTTTATGCATTGTTTTATTTATACTTTAAGACACGAGAGAGTCTAGCGTGATAAGTTATTTTTCAGAAATTGTTATTTTAGGTTTGTCTCTCTGAATTAAAGCATTATCTTAAAATTTTAAATTTACAAGTTCGACATCAAAACCATAATTTTTTGTGAGCTTTTGATCCTATAGAGAATCTATTTTTTGTGCTCATTTTATTTTTGGTTGTGAGTATGTCAACTTGATTTGTTATTTTAGAACTTGCTTCGGTTATACATGTCGAGATCACATTATTGATTTGATATATTCATATGATAGAGGAACTTAGGATATAACCTGTCGAACCATATGCAGCTTACCCATTGAATTAACCCCTAGTAAACCCTATTGATCCTAACACATTTTGTTTACTTAACTACCATTCATGTTAACCAAAAGCCATATTAATGTTCTAAAATTTTTCATTGACTCCCTTTTTTTCAAGATTCAATTTGATTAGTTGATTGACTATATTATCTTTTGTATTGCTGAATTTTACTTCGTTCTAAAAAAATTTATTAAGCTTGAATCGTTAGTCTCATATTTTGTATAAAGGCTCATATTCAATCTTTATTTCTTTTTATATAAATTCATCTAATTCAGCAACTGATTTTTTTTTTGGATTGGTAACTTATCAATTTGACTCTCAATTGTAACCAATTTTCATGACATTTTTCGACCCTTAACCTAAGCCCCGTTACAACCTTGTAAAAACCTCTTGATTGGTGTGTCATCTCGTTATATAATGGTAGAGATTTGATTTTTCAAGTAAGCCTATGCTAATAATATTTTTTGTAGGACTGTTGAGTGTACATTGCTTGAACCTTAAACACTTTGAATGCTTTGAGTGAACCTTAGTGAGTGAACCTTAGTGACTGCTTATGTTTTTATGCTTTAAAATTTTCTGTTTGGATTACTTGTACTATTTAGTGTCATTTTAGTTTAAATTTCTAATATAAGATTATCTTTAAATTATCCTAAGACATTATCGATGAAAATAATAAATCGAGGGAAGTTAACTTAAATGTGGTTTGAGAATTTTGCTTGAGGACAAGAAACACTTAAGTGTTAGGATATTTGATAAGTGCTAAAAGGAACATGTTTTAACCTCATTTTTAATGCTTTTTGGGTGATTATTCGATGTTAATTGTGAATTTTATACTCCTAATCCTTTAAATTCATGTTTTCATGCTTAATAGAGCACTTGGGAGCAAAAGAAGCGAAAAACGAGTGAAAATTGGAGCAAGCTGCAGGAGCCACACGATTGAACCATTCCACTGGGTCGTGTGACCCACACGGATGTGTGGTAAACCATGTCGATTTCACATAATTATGCATCGAATAAAAAAAATCACGATTTTTAAGTTTTTCTGGCATTCTAAGGCGTATATATGAAAAAAAATAAGAAGTTGAGAGTGAGTCGTTAGAGAATATTCAAGAAAACAACTCAAAAAACATCATTGAAGCCGACTCTAAAGTATATTTCTATAAAGATTTATGATTCCCAATTGATTTCTTAGGAAGTTATCATGAGTTTCTTTTGTTCTTTCGATTATACTATGCCTTGAATGTTTTTATTTTCAAGCATGAACTAGTATTCTAAATACTTAGGCAGCTGAACCCTATAATGAATTTTGTCATTTGATTTTTATTTTTTACGTAATAAATACTTAGTTTCTTGTTCTCAATTATGTGTGTTTAATTCTTGGTTTAATATTTTTAGATTATTAATCCATGTTTGATGTGCTTAAATTAGCGGTTGAATAGACCCTGTTTCAGATTAGATCTTGCTTAATTGAGTGGAATTGCATGCAATCCTAGTAGTAGGATGACACAAATCTACCGTATTAGAGTCAAACCTAATAGGGGAATCCATAGTACGAGTTAATGCGATAATAGGAATTTTAATTAGAAAGAAATTTTAATTAACCTAGGTTCAGTTGCTCTTATGCTCGAAAGAGATATTAGCATTATTTAGGGATTTCTACGGATCGAGGTTCTATGTAAAGAAATTTCGTAATTTTGATTGGTAATGATAGATGATATCTAGGTGATTCTTTCCTTGGTATTGTTTCGTTATTGGTTATTACTTGATTATTTTCGTGATTTGTACTTTGTCATGTTCGTTAGCTACTTAAATTAGCTAATTTTGTTTTTTAATCAATCACTCAAATTATTCAGTTAAATAATAGAAATACAATAATTCTAGTACTTTTAGTATTCATGAGAACGATATATTTGCTCTTCGTAGTTATATTATTAATTGACAGGTGCACTTGCCTTAATCAAATTTTTAGTTAAGTTCGTGACACATCATTTTCTTATGTGTAAAAAAGTTATAATTTTTCATAATTTTCAACATGTCAAAATTTGAGACTGCCACGTGTTATCATCTTATTGATCATCAATGTCATGTCAACATTTTATCGGGTTAATCATGTACCTAAAAAAGGGTATCAAATTAGTTTACAATTTCAAATTTATGTACCAATTAAATTTAAAAAATGTTTAAATATTCAAGTTGCCATGTGAAGTTAAGGTGTTAAAAAGAATCAAACAATCAATGTTGTCAACAAGAAGCATAAGGATGGAGTCCCAAAACAATATACTGGCTTTTTAATGAAAATAACCTAAAAATATAAATATTTATGAAAATAACCCAATTGAAAAACTATAACAAAAATGATCTGAATTTTACAGTGTCGAGTGGTGTCGACACTTTGATAGTTGGCACCAAAGTCAATCACCATGTAATGATTACTTGTTGATTGGGTTGGGGTTGAAAAAAAATTGGTGTCTACACTGCAATGGTCGGCATTCATATGTATTTTTTTGTCTACTTTTTTAAAAATAAGGGCATTTCTTGATTCAAAAAAATATTTTTTTATTAGGTGTCGGCATCGAGAAAAGAAATTCAAGTTATTTTCGGTATTTTTTGGTACTGACACTGTGCCGGCCGATACCCGTGCTAAGTAAAAAAAAGGTTTTTTGGTCCCGTGTTTCATCAAAAAATTTTGTTTTGGCACTGGGCACTATCCTGACACTTGTGTTTAAAAAAAAAAATTTGTCCCAGCTTTCTCGTTGTTGGCACCAATAGGCTAAATATACCAACCGTGGTTGAACATTGGTTTTGATAAAACGGGAAGCGAGAATTTCTTCTTCTTCTTCTTCTTCTTCTTCTTCTTCTTCTTCTTCTTCTTCTTTTTTTGAAATTGCCCTGATGAAAAGATAAAGGAGTGGGAGAGAACATAGGAAAAAAATGTAACTCTTGATAAATGGGGAGAGAGGTTGGAAAAATGTTTTATCTGTTTGAGTATTGTTTCATCACCTGGATATGTCATTTATTGATTGATAGTTTTGCACTAATGGAGTTGAAGTATATATTGTCACAAGAACCACAAAGGTTATGCTATCAAATGGTGAAGGTGTCGATTATGTTTTACACAAGTAGATGGCATTCTTTGCCGACCAAACCTTGTATCACAAAAACCCCAAATTTTGCGCACGAGATTCGTGATGAAGCCAATTGAAGCTTGGATCAACGTTGTTTGGTCAGAAGCTCGGATAAGAGAAGTCATTTCAATTTCTTCACAATTAACAATAAAATTAAGCAACATTAGTATATTTGATTGAGGGTAGCCGAACCTAGTCTTACTAAATGCACCGTTGGCTCACTAGATCCATGATGGATGAAAATTAAAAAAAATAGTTAAAAAATTAATCATAAATAATTTTTTTATTCTTTATAAGTATGAACCATAATCATAAACACATATTCAAGTAATGGAAAAGTATAATTAACTGAAAAGGTTGCAATAATTTAGGAATGAAAAGCTTAACAAAAAATGATTAGACCAAAATTCAGTATTAAAATAAAAGAATTCAGTATTAGAAAATGCTAAATCAATTTATTAAGTGAATTAAAAAATAGTATTATGAAAAGAAGTTGAAAAAAAAGGGAACAATTGGTTCCCCCTTTATATATCTCAATAGTGCCCCTCTCCACCATTACACTGGCCGATTGACACCCCCTCATCAAATTTTTTTTGAAATTATATTTTTTATGTATTAAGTTTGAAGTGTTAAGTTAATACGTTTAATATTTTTTTAATTCATTCAATTATTTGTTGTTAATTTGAATGGTGATTGATAACGTTATTATTAATTATGCATAAATCACAATGAGTTCTATTATCTGAGTTTCTGACCATATAGTGCTAATGATTAATGAGTCGGTAAATGTTGTTTGAGTTAGTCTTTAAATAAGACCATTTAATTTATTTTTAAAAAAATGTTGTTCGAGTCACTTTGTAAATAATAAAAAAATAATTATTCATTAGTTTTGATTATTGAAGTTGTCAAAATTAACAAATATTGGTTTTATTATATGTACAGGTTGAGTATTGGGTCTTAAGGCCTCGACTTCGTGGTCCGGGATATATTCCCAGATATATTCCCAACCATCAGATTGTACCATACTTGGATGTCGTCGAATTTGGCACAACGACATTTATTCAGATGTTTGACTTAAGGTCAGACTTAATATCTACCATTGTTTAGCAAAGGTGCCCAGAGACCCACACTTTCCATCTACTATGTATGGAGTGCATGATTACACTAAAGGACGTATCAGTTCAATTGGGGCTATCGGTTGATGGAGTTGTGACTGCCTCCAGACGTACTAACATTTAGAATGAGAATATTACAATAAAATATAGAATTACGAGGTAGTATCCGCAAGTATATAGGTCTAGTTGTAATATAATTTTGCAACAGAATGGATGAGTACTCCGAGGATCGTACCCAGGAGAGGTGAGTGCTAGATCAATTCTAACCTAAACACTAAAAGATCTAATTAGTACTTTTAAATTTAGTTATAGGACAAAGAATATAAAATAAATGATTTTTGGGGTTTTTATGATAATAAAAATAAAACAACATAAAAAGATAAAATCCAAGAGATTAAAAAGGAAGAATAAATCAAATCCGATTATGGGTGATTAGCTCACTTTGGTAATTTCCATCAACTGTCACTTCGTGTTCCTCGCCAATCAACTAGTCACTACCCTAGCAGGATCTTCTGATCTTCCACTAACATAACTAGCAAGAACTACTTATCTTTCAACCTCATAGTCTAGACTAGTTTGGGGTTAAGGTGTTCACGGATGGGCAATACCAATTTTGGGTTAATTCCCACCTTGATGACTTCCCGGGGTTGTCAGGCCTACGGTTTGTTTCACGTTCTTCCTTTCCCAAATAGTTGATCCGTTGAGTAATCCTACAAAAACAATTAACAGATCATACCTCCACTCACTAATCCCCCATAAAAGGATTAGTTCCTCATGGCGTTCATAAACAATATATAATCGATGTAAAGAGAAAGCATGCTAATTAAATTGATAAAATAGAGTAAATGAAATAGCCTGATTGTATTGGTATTAAGCGCAAATCCGCAGAGTTGAATGATTCCACAATCTAGATCTCTTGAAAGAAAACAACGAACAAAATAAACTAAAAACTAGAACCCTAAAAAAATGAAACTAAATCTTAAATAAAGAAACTAGGTTAATGAAAAAGGTGTCCATAACAAGTGACAAATGAGCCTATTTATAGCCTTCAAGTGGTCATCGTCCTTAACCCTAGGTTAACTGACGTTTCTGAGCTTCAAAGTTTGATTGTGCAGACCAAAATGTCCCTGCTTCACATTTAGTTTTTGTTACAAAGATGATATTGCGACACATCAGGACCTGTGTCACGACATAGCAATCAGTATGCTCCTCTGTAGCCATCTTCAGGTGTATGTTGTGACACCTTCAATATGTGTCGCGACATCAAAGGCAGACTTGAGTTTTCTTTATTCTATTCCAAATGTTACGACGTCAGTCCTCTCGTGTTGCAACATAACATCCAGTATCGTCCTAAAATGCCTTCTGATGGTCTCGTACACACTTACAAGGTACGTTAGTTTTCCCTTAGGCCTCATTCTGCCCTTAGGACCAATAAAAGACTCAATTTGTACATTTTATTGAATGTAAGTAAAACTAAATAAACCTAACTAAAATATAATGAAAATGCTTGCATTCAGGCTCCTTAAGTGTTAAAACTAGTTTAATCTACTACACCAAATTTCGGCAAATCAAGTTGCGATCACGAGGCCACTACACCAAAACAGGCTTTTAGCGGCGCTTTTTTAGGCCTTTAGCGGTGCTTTGAGAAGTGCCAAAAAAATTGCCGCTAAAGACTGCGTCGCAAACTTTAGCGGCGTTTCCACAAAAAAACGCCGCTAAAGATCAAGACCTTTAGCGGCGCTTTTCACACAAACGCCGCTAAAGACCAAGACCTTTAGTGGCGCTTTCCACACAAACGCCGCTAAAGACCAAGACCTTTAGCGGTGCTAATTCCACAAACGCCGCTAAAGACCAAGACCTTTAGCTACGCTTCTCCCACAAACGCCGCTAAAGACCAAGACCTTTAGCGGTGCTTCTTTTACAAACGCCGCTAAAAACCAAGACCTTTAGAGGCGCTTCTCCTACAAATGCCGCTAAAGACCAAGACCGTTAGTGGCGCTTCTCCCACAAACGCCGCTAATTTTGGCATATTTGAAAAAGAAATTTTTTTATACTTTTAGCCCCTTATAAAAACAAATCAGAAAAAATCAAATCGAAACTAACCAAAAGAAATAAATATCAATATAATATTTACAATTAAATGAATAATATATAATAAATATCAATAAATAAAATAAAAATTGTATTATTCTTACAAAAATGTTAAAATTTAAAATGATAATTAAAAGTCAAAATTGAAACATATTTACACGATAGTCTAAGACGGCAGTTGTTGCGTCTGCTGAAACATCTTCATCATATTCTGAAGTTGCAGCTGGAGTTCATCAAACTTTTTACGCTGCTCTGCTTCTCTCGCTGTCGCATCTGCTTTAAGCTACAGCTGGAGTTCTTCATACTTTCGTTGAACCTCAGCTTCTCTCGCTGCTGCCTCTGCTTTAAGTTGTGTAATTTGCTCAACTGTTGTCGCTTGCATTTGAGCCATCTGGTCTCTTAACCGTTGAACTTCAGCTTGAGCCTGACTCCCCGAAGGCATGTGTTGTTGCGAGCTGGATCCGAAATATTGAGTTGGGCTAACAAAAGATCCTTGGAATCAAACCCGACCGTACCTTTCAGGACCCAAAACATCAGTGATAATCCGATTATCAATGTCGTCAATATGAACAGAACAATCACTGGAAGCCATCGCTTCGTACTCCACTTTTTTATCTTTTAATTTTTCCTAATAAATAAATCACATAGTAAGGAACGCGATATATATTAAAAAATAAATGCAACATAACTTAACAATATTTGTATTACAATAAATGAAATAAACCATTAGAAAATAAACACTATAAATAATTAAAACAAGTCAAATTGTATTAAGCAAACGTACCATAATTTCTGCAGCTTCAGGAGTCATAGGGTTTCCATCTTTCTTCCTATGTGTAATGTCAAAAAGTTGAAGGCGTCCAACTTTTTGACTGGACGACAGTTCCTACAATATAGTAGTAAAAATATTATTTGATAGAAAGTAATAAATATATGATAGAATTAAAAAATTAATACTACCTCGGCCTGAGCTACACAAGCAAAACTTTTCGACCCAGCTGTGTGAGTGAATTTCTGTTTCTGCCTACTACTTTTTCCAACTCATTCATGATCCTACATTATGGAATTATTAGTACGTTAATTAGTAAATACTATAAACCAAAATAATTACAAGATTTTTGTAGTAACACATACCTCTCCTTTCTTCGAAGTCCAAAATTTAACAACCTCTTCCCACTGGTACCTCAGCATTCCCGGCGGGACATTTTGTAATTTATCGTCCAGTGTTGTTTTTGTCTTAAAATAGTCTTTCTTTAAAGTGCTCTTATGGTCTCTCCATCTTTTTCCCAATGCCTTCTTTACATAAGCATTGGAGACCTTTAGAGCAAATCTCGCCTACAAAAAACATAAGTTAAGAAAGTAAATATAAATGAAACTTAAACCCAAGTATTATAAATGACATTAACTTTTTGTTACCTTAATGTTATCGAGAGCTTGGTTCTTGTTACTATCGGGCATTGCTCGCCATGACTCGTAGTTAATTGACAACATATTTGCATTCCGTGCACGAATGCCCAAGTATCTTGCTAAAAAGGCGAGCTTCTGATCCAATAGGCTGACCAAAGCTATTACTGCAGACTTTGACACACTCAACTGGATCTAGCTCATATAAATCCCTAAGTAGTGTACGTCCTCGAACTCTCCGCGTCCCACCACTTTCAGCTGAAAAATATTATATTGTAATATAATAATTTTAAAAAAATAAACAAAATGTCAACACGCATGTAAATTAAATGTTATATTACTTTGAACTTCAGTAGGTTCCTCAGGTGTAACCAAAACATTCGAAGATCCAATAGCAATCTGTTGTCTAGTGCTGTTTGTTTCCATCGAGTTTGGAGTAGCTTTAACAATGCCTAGCTCTCGCACTTTTCTTCTAGGCATTTTATCTGCAATACAAATAAAATAGTTGAATACTTAGTATACAATTACAACAATAATAGCACATATAAAATAGTTGAAATATATAATAAGAGAAATATTTATATTATGATATTACATATAAAAAAAATAATCGCAAAAGCTTACTACATTATAAGTCGTAAATATCTTAATCTGTATCCTGACAGACCCATTGAAATTGTGTACTAGTACTAGGGATGTTTTCTTTTAAGTTTTGTTCTGGAAAGGGCAAAGTTTGTGTTCTATCGTCAATGCCATCTATACTTTCACTGCCAATGTCAAACAAGTCTCTAGGGATGTTACGGAGTACAATGTACCAACCGTCATCTGTTGGATCTTTTGAGTAAAAAACTTGTTTGACTTGAGAAGAAAATACATACGGCTCATCAATCAATTGTTGTCCTATGTGAATCAATCGAGCGAAGTTCACCATTGTGAAACCAAATTGATCTTGCTTGATCCCACGAGCAGTATTAACATCGGCCCAATCACCTCCAACGAACTGATGGTAAGTATTACCAGGATAAGATACATCCATCGTTGAAGAAAAGGTACTAGGCGGGCATTCTCCATGAAAAAGTCATTTTTATAACCCCGAACAAACCCATCAACAATTAGATGCTCGTATACAACTTCACAATAATGCTAGTTTGTGTTGACACAGTTGTTACACGGGCAAAGAATCATGTTCTCTTGGCTTGCATGTTGGAATGCAAAATTTAGAAAAGACTGTACTCCATTTCGATAATCGTTGCTTACCCTTGACAAATTCATCCAAGAACGGTCCATTTCTAAATTCTTAAAGTCTGATTTTCACCAAAAATTACAAGGGTAAGTTGTTCTGTTATAAGTATATATGAGTTATGTATGATATATATTTCTGTATTAAGTAAATTATGTAAGTTATGTATTATATAAGTTATGTAAGTTACGTATTATGTGAGCTATGTAAGTTGTATTTTATGTAAGTTATTTAGTATGTAAGCTATGTAAGTTGTGTATTATGTAAGCTATGTATTATGTTAGTTATGTCGGTTATATATTATGTTTGTTATGTAAGTTGTTCAGTTATAAGCTATGTAAGTTGTGAAAAATGTAAGTTATGAAAGTTATGTATTATGTTAAGTTATGAAAGTTATGTATTAAGTTGTGTATTATGTAAGTTGTGAATAATGTAAGTTATGAACGTTATGTATTATGTTAAGTTATGAAAGTTATGTATTAAGTTGTGTATTATGTTAGTTATTTAAGCTATGTATTATGAAATTTTATCTTAATATTATATAAGTTATCTAAAATTAGAAATTGACATGTAATTAGAAATTGTATCTTAATATTATATAAGTTATGTAATGAGAAATTAATATTATATAAGTTATGTAATTCGAAATTTTATCTTAATATTGTATAAGTTATCTAAATATATAAATTTAAGTGTACTTAGAAATTACAATTTAATATTATATAAGTTATGTAATTCCAAATTTAATCTTAAAATAATATAACTTATCTTAATATTATAGAAGTTATGTAATTAGAAATTTTATCTTAATATTATATAAGTTTATCTTAATATTTATATAAGTTATGTAATTAGAAATTTTGTCTTAATACTATATAAGTAATCTTAATATTATATAAGTTATCTTAATTTTATGTTATTTCCAATTGATGTGTGATTAGAAATTTTATCTTAATATTATATAAGTTATGAAGTGTCCTGCTAAAAGCTATGTAAGTTGTGAAAGTAGATCTGAAATTACTGTTACTTAAGCTATATGCATGTTATATATTATGTCAGTTACATAAAATACATAAATTATGAAATCTGATCCAAAGATTTTGCAAGTCTTGAAATTTGATCTTAATATTATATAAGTTTAATTTGTATTAAGCAAGTTAATACCATTTACAAAAGTTAAGAAATTTTAGCTTTAAGTTATGTATGTTTTGTTAATTTTAACTTTAAAACAAATAAAAATAAATTTGAATTAAATAAAATATTTAATTACGTTAATTAAATAACTTTGAATTCAGTCGTTCAAATTAAATAAAATATTTTTAAGTTATGTAAGTTTAAAAAAAATGGTAAGTTATCAAAAATTAAACTTAAAAATAAATTAAAACATATAATTTTTTTTCCATGATTCAAATTAAATTGATGTGTAATTTCTGTGATCAAAAATTAAACTTAAAAATAAACTAAATTTCCGAGATTAAAATAACAACTAAAGGCAAAAAAGAAAGAAAAATTTTGGAGGAGAACATATAAATATTTGCCAACTATACAGACATTTAACCAAATGTTTATATTATTTACACATAAATAACATTCATTTTCTCTTAAAATAATTTACTTGCGATATGGAATAATATGTACACATCAATTAAGCATATTTCATATCAATGAAACTGAACTGTGAAAATAAAGTGGATTAATTTGTTCTTAAATGAAACGTGTAGTTAAGAAATATCGAATAATTTTAAAATAAAAAAAAATTGTATCCAAATCCCAGTACAATTTATTAAATTGCTCCTATTTTGCTCAACATATATAACAATCATTGATGGATGATAACAGAAAACATAAGTTAAAAAAGTACATGGCAATTGTAAAATAAGTAAAATGAAACATAAGGTAAAGGGAAACAACCAAAATCAATTACATGTATACAAAAGCAGAACCCTAAAAGAATTTTTTTTCAAAAATCATCATGATAAAACTATTACTGATTTAAGTTATGAACTAAAACATACCTTAATATTTAACTCAACTTTGTCTACTTCACTCTCACCAGCAAATAGAGACTGCAGTCAGGAATAGGAATTTTGTTAAGCAACTTGGGAAAATGCATATAAATAAGGGGAAAACGTTCAAATTTTAACATGTACCTACCCAAACAATAGTTCCGCAAAACACACGCAGCAAACCCAAAATTTCAATGGTTAGATATGTATTAAGAAGCACCAAATATTATTTCTGCCTACAATAGATGAACCATGATCAGACTAGCACCAAATATTTTTTCAGTTTAGCCATCAAATATGTAAAACTTTATCGATATCACAACCAAATATTACTTGGAAACATTAAATGGCACCTTAAAACTTTACCAATATGAGAACCAAATATAAAAACTTAATGAATACCAATGACCCTAAACCAAATATATAGAAAACAGAAAATATAAACAGCCAGGTGTTTACGAAACTATAGAAAAGTAACTAAACAAAGTATCAATTGATAAAGTCAAGTGAAACATAAGATCAAGTTGCATGTAAACATAAGATCAACTAAAAGCAGTCAGCTGTTTACCGTCCATTAATGAAGACAATACAATGATGTAAATACAAAATCAAGCTGTATGTTACAGAACTGAGTAATCTCAAATATGTTAAAATAAAGAATGCCATCTATGCACAAACGATTTTAAAAAATTTCAAATACTTAGAAAATATTAAAACACTAAACCTTTACTGCATATATAGTTACTGAAAAATTTAAATAC
The DNA here is from genome assembly GCF_007990345.1 of Gossypium hirsutum. NCBI lineage: Eukaryota > Viridiplantae > Streptophyta > Magnoliopsida > Malvales > Malvaceae > Gossypium > Gossypium hirsutum. Next base: position 52,870,215 of record NC_053438.1, on the reverse strand, counting down.
TTAGAAAATATTAAAACATTGAAAAAGTAATAACGAATAAATAAATAGCTACTGAACAAAAAATGAAAAGGATATTTGAAACTAGGTTTTGATAAAAATGAAATGTCGATATATAAAACTGATTTTTTATGCAAAGTTCTCAACCTATAACGTTTTCTGAAAATGAACAGAACTATCACTAGTTCGAAAGCCCCAAATGCACGAGATTGGCCATACACCCGAAATGGATTTTTTTTTTGTTCAAAATTGGTATTCCAGATAACATCCACACAAGAAAAAGAAAGAGGAAGATGCCGAACTTACCGATTGTTGGGGCACCGGAGACGCAGGGAGACTGTGATGTGGCAAAGCAGACGGCGCCTTATAGGGATACGTCGGGTTTGGGGAACTGTTAGGGATTAAGGGAATTTAGGGATTTGGGGGAGATGACAGTTTGGGGGGAGGGAGATTAATCAGGGTTTTTGGTTTTGTTTCGGTCAAAAGGATGGAAAACAAACGATGCCATTTTTTTCCTATTTAACCCAGTTGCGGCGTTTATACATAAGCGCCACAAAATATACAGTCAAATGCTGTCGTTTCGACATCAGTTAAATCAAACTCCTGGAAATTTCAACCCTAAATTCCACAACTAAAATAAGTAAAACGGCACCGTTTATATATAAAACTTAAACTATTTGCGGCGTTTTAGGGAAAGCGCCACTAAAGACAATGCCAAACGACGCAGTTTCTTAACTCATAATACACTATTGCGGCGTTTACAAAAAGCGCCACTAAATGCAAAGAACAAAACGGCAATGTTTTGCTAACATTTCAATAAAATTAACCGATATTTCAATAATTTCTTTTAAATTAGAGAGAAAATTTTAACTAATAATTACACATTTTAAAAAGAAAATACATCAATATATTTTTATATTGAATAAATATAAATATTTATGTATGCAATATAAATAAAAATTTATTTTAATTATATCAATAATTATGTTACTATTTTACAAGATTATCTGGATCACACACGATAAAAGTTAATGTATAAAATAGTTGAACAATAAAACATTGTTTGTGTCTGCTTTTGGGATTTAACCCATTTTGATATATTTTTTAAAATATTAATTTATATTTATATTATTTTCATTTATATTAATCTAGAATTTCCAATATTAAACACAAAAGCCCCAATCCCGAAATTAAAGTTGAAACCCTAAAATCGTCAACCATATTATTTATCCGTAACCATCAAACCCCAAACTATAAACCACTATATTGTAAGCCTTAATTAATCATAAATCCTAAACCCTAAACTATAAACCCTTAACCCCAAACCCCAAACCCCAAATCATAAAACTTAAACCCTAACCCATCAATTAACCATAAAACACCAAACCACCAAACCACAAAATCCAATCCACAATATATCGTAAACATTAATCGTAGATCTTAAACCCTAAATTAACCATAAGCATTAAACCCGTAAACCACAAAAAACAACCACCAAATCATAAAATCTAAACCCTAAAGTTGGCCAAACCCCTAAAGTCTAAACCGTACGTCATAAACCTTAATCTTAAACCATATCTTTGGAAATTCGGGGGGCCAATGTGTTAGTTTAGTGCAGAACATATATTTTATATTATTTAATTATTTAATATAGGTGTGCTACAACGTGGCATGGATCCCAGTAAAATTAAAATATTATTCTTTAATTAGTTTTCAAATAGTAGTATATATATATATCTTTAAACCTTGAACATCAAACCTTCAATCCCTAGCCCAAAATAAAAAATAGTATATATACCATAAACCCTAAAACTCTGTAGCGAAAATAATGGAAAAATAAATCCTAAAATAATGGAAAAATAAATTAAGTTTCTTGTGGCGTTTTTAATCTAAAGTGCCACTAAAAGTTACTCTATAGCGGCATTTCCAAATAAGCGCCGCTAATGAATCTATACGTGAAGCCGAAACGATGCGTTTTGGTCAAAATTTTTGTGGCGCTTAAGCAGAAGCGCCACTAAAAGCTGATATATAGCGGCGTTTACGGGTACGCACCACTAAAAGCGCTATAGCTCAAGGCGAAACGTTGCATTTCGATTTAAAATTTTTCAGTGTTTTTTAGTTAAACGCCGCTATTTATGGGATATAGCGGCGTTTTTAGGTAAGCGCCACTAATGCCTTTATATGTCAAACCCGAACGATGCATTTTGTTCAAAATATTTGCGGTGATTCAGGAATAGCGCCACTAAAAGCTGATATATAGCGGCGTTTTCGGCTAAGCGCCGCTAAAGGTTCTATAGTTCAAGACGAAACGTTGCGTTTCGATTTTAAAAGTTCCGGCATTTTTCGGTTACGCGCCGCTAATAACGGGCTATAGCGGCGTTTTCCACAAGCGCCACTATTGGCTCTATGCCTCAATACAAAACGTTGCGTTTTGGTTTAGATATTTTGCGGCGCTTGTACTATAGCACCGCTAATGCTGTGCTTCAACGGCGTTTTTACAGAAGCGCCACTAATTCTACTATACCTTAATATTGTACGCTGCGTTTTGTTTAACTTTTTTTGCGGCGCTTGCAAACAAACGCCGCTAATTGTGCTCTATAATGGCATTTTTATAATGCACCGCTACTGCCACTATTCTCGAATATTAAACGATACGTTTTGTCAGATTTATTACGGTGTATTTGTTTAAAAATGCCACTAATGATGCTCTTTTGCGGCGTTTTTATATAAAACGCCACTATGGGTTTGACTATTTGCAGCGTTTTCCTAGAAGCGCCGCTATTGTTGGATCTTTACCGGCGTTTTAGAATTAGCGCCGTGAATGCCTGATTTTTAGCGGCGTTTTATCTACAAACGCCACAAAAAATGCCACTAAAGCCCTCTTTTGGTGTAGTGGGCCAAGTAAAATGACCAATCCTTGAGACCTTTGCTACTATCTACTCGAAAAAATCCCTGGTGATAAGGAACGAAGATTAACTAGTTTGAAATTTTATTGGTTAAAAGAAAATTTCGAAATGTTCTTGAGCATTCCCATTGAGCCTTAACTCATTTGCGCTGCTCAAGCATTTATTTCGCAACTGATAGATGGGGTAATAATGTTGGAATCAAATCAAAATAGAGTCCACATTATGTACTTGACCTTATTGGAAGATCTTAACAATGCTCGGTCTTATAGTTGGGGTTCAGCAGTTTTAACGACGTTAAATCGTGAGCTTTGTCGAGTGACAAAGCATGAGATGCAAGATATAAGCGGTTGTTGTATTTTGTTGCAATCTTAAGCTCTATACAAGATTCCATTTCTAGCGTCAGTGAGTCACCAACGACCCATGTAGCCACTTGTTAATAGGTAAAAAAATGAAAAGGTGGTTGCAATATAAATTTATTTTATGTGCGTGCACTTGCTAAAAATTGCAAATTATTTTTTAGATGGTGACGACTTGGGAATTGGGAGGTCAGACATAGTGGTTGTATACCGTCAAATGATTGAGGCGCACTCCGAAAACAAAGTAAAATATTATTTTTCAATTTTAATTTTTTTAATTGCAATATTCCAAATAGATTTATTTAACTATATAAATTGTCAATATTGTGCAGTTTGTTTGAATGTTGTATTCAAGGGAAGACGTTGCAGCTTTTATTCCAACGTGGATCCACCAGTAACAACTTGTGTGAACTACTAATGCACCGTTGATTGATTTTTCAACAGTGGATTGGCACAATTCTAATCGGGTGTTAGGATAATTTGGGTGCATGCAACATGTCTCGGATGATCCACAAAAGTTTGACAATGTCCACAACATGAACAAAAGGGTAAAGACGACAAGAATTGGGTAGTTGAACATCGACAATATATTGCATAATGGAACACTGGTGTGAGAAGCGTCCTCAGATGTAGTGTTGTATATTTAACTTCATGCCTTTGGTTGAGTACCAATATTGGTACATGGAGAACATGAAGCCTTATATATTTGGTGTTCAGTGTATGGTGGTCCCACCACACTTGTACAAACAAGGGTCATGACTCAACCACGTCATCATTAAGCTCAATCATTTGGAGTAACCCGACATGTCTCGGTGCCCGATCCTGAACCCCAGCATTTGGCCTCACAAACGTAATCATACCATTCAAAGATGGGCGACTGCAGTTCTAGTCATCAACAACACCCATTCTTGGGATCAATGTCACCAACCTATAGAACGTTGCTGAGAAAACAACTGAAATTAGCAAATGATGTGTATGCCTCAAGACGAAGTTAATCGCTTTTATGAGGTTGGTCGTTATATGACCATATCGATACCTATCATTGTAACATTGAGCCCATTTCCATGACTTTATGCTACCCAACCACTACGGAAAAGAAGTCGGTAACCCTACCATTTAAGCCTCAAGCCTCGCCAGCCTTTGTTTAAATCGATGTGGTTCTAGCTTGTACCCTACGTATGAATTTTGATATGCAAGTGTTTCAAAATATTTAATAAATTAGAAATGTGATTAAAAATAAAATATTTACAATAAATTTAGAAACGAGATTAAAAACAAAATATCAGCAAATAAATTTAGAAATGAGATTTTTTACCCATGTTCGCGACTTCTTTGCACCAGTCTTTATTTTTTTACTCCTTGTGGAAGTTTGCAGTGATGTGTCAGATGCAGTAAATGGACCTCTACGGAACCTCAGAACACCTAATTGCAGTAACTAGTCCCTTCTATATATTGGAGATAATGCAAATGTTTTCTAGCTTGACAACATGCATTTGTAAGTTCCTCAGGAATGATTCCCAAGATTCAAAGTTCTCGGACTTTGCTTATAATTACCATAAAGCTTGGTACCATCAACCTGCACCTATGGCTTGCAATGGGATAAGGCCCTAACACAAGAATCGAACGTCCAAAACAATTAGTGGAAAACTCATCTCCCTACTTCTAGTTCATCGCCCAAGCCTTTGTAAGATAGTGTTTGCAAATAAATCACGATACTTGGCACATACTCATGTATTGCGACTATCCACCCTTAAAGTTCGTTTTAGGACGCATCCTAGTCACCGTACAATTGCTCCATCGCCATCTGTTTCGTCCACCATGCTTTTTCTATAGGACATTCTGTAGTTGAATTGAGCTTGCATGTCGGCAATAAAAACTGATACAAGAATGGTGGGCATGTATTTTACCAGTGGTATGATACAATTTTTTATTGTCTTTGCATCTAGTTTGCGATGGTCTTATGTCATACGTACAGCCATGCATATATAGGGCCCTTCTAATTTTTTGATTGTCCACATAAACAATTAAATTTATGCATTTAAATCCTTTTAATCATATTTTATGAATTTACCCCTAAACTCTACCCTTTATGCAATTTAGTCCTTAAACCCAAAACTATCAAATTGAACACAATTAAGCTTAAATAAAGCTATCCGAATTTCCTATAATCCTTGAATAGCCCTTAAATTTCTAAATTTTACAATAATTCCATGAAATGTTACTAATTTAACAATTAAATCTTTAATAATCAAAATCACTAAAAACTACTTTACAAAATATTATTAATTAGCTATAAAGCTTACAAAGCTATCATAAAACTTCAAAAATCTCACAAATCCAATAATGGAAAATTTCAAAACGTTTAACAATTTCACAAATTACCACTCGAGTTAGCTAAATTAAGCTACAACGATCCTAAAAACATAAAATTTACTAAAAATGGTTTAAAATGTAACTTACATACACACCTAAAAACTTGGTTGAACCTTAAGCTTATACAATCATGATGTTTCAATGGTGGAAGGAAAATTTGGAGAATATGATGGTTTATTAATCTTTTGTTTACTTTTATTTTTTTATTAAATTACTAATTTGTCCTTTATTAAACTTATATAATAGCAAATGTGCTTACCCATAACCATTCTCTATAATTAGTGATGGTCTAATTACCATTTAAGGCCACCAAATCAAGTTTCTAAAGTTATTGAACCCATTTTACTAATACCAATAAACTTTCTCAACTTTTACGATTTAATCCTTTTTACTTAATTAACTATCTAAACATTAAAATTTCTTTACCAATTAACTATCTATAAATATTAAATAAATAATAAATCATTAACTTACTAGTCAAAATCGTGGTCACAAAATCACCATTCCTAACACCAGTAAAAAATGGGATGTTACAGATATCTTTCGAGACCTCATCCAAATTGAGGTCACTAAATTCTTCAAGATCATGATGTTGGATTGCCAGTATGCCCTATGGCACAATGGAAAAATTATTTTGGTGATCGTCAACCACAGATCCATGTATGAATAATGAAGCAGGTTGAAAGAGGGTTGAAGATATACCTTTTAAAGCTGAAGAATGGTGAATAATGTTGTTGGTTGGATTCCTTTGCATGATGCCAATCCTAGTGGCAACAAAGTGTCTTGAGCTCTACGTAGTTCACCCAGTCAAGCACGAACAGAAAAACTCCTCTTGAACTTTTCAAAGAGTACCCAAACTTTTTGGCTGTTAGACCTAGTTTGATTTTTCTTACTCTCTTCTACATAATTTGGGATTGTATTCCCTTTATTAATATCATGTATATTAATAATGAAATAATTCCCCTTTTACTTTTCGGAGAAAATCATGGAAGATATTAAAATTTATTCTTTCAAAATGAATATTAACTTCCATAAATATTAACTCTAGAAGGATGTTGCAAATCATATCCACCAAGTAATTCCATCCACCAGGCTATTTTGTATGCCATACGATACTATTCGCCAAGAAAAACTGTCTGCCGGGCTATTTTGGCCACCAGGTGATACTTATCCACCAAGGATAAGAATTTGCCATAATTGTATATAGGAGGGTATACACCCATTCTATTGGCATGAAGTCTATTCGCTTTAACCATAGGGTGTGACCCTGTAGGTTCTTGTAAGGTTAGTAGTAATTCTAGAACATTTCAAATGTTACAAGCAATGAGTGGCATCTAGCAATGCATCATTGTTACCCAACTTACAAGAAGTCGTGCTTCAACATAAACTTTCTATAATAAACTTTTCATGTATCATATCCTTTTATCTTTTTTATCTAGATTGGACACAAATCTTGGTATAGTCACACTTGTATAGTCAAATATCATATTTCTTGATAATCTGAGTAGATTATGTTAAACAAATAAGTGTGATATCTCATATCAACTTAATTGAGCATGACCATGTATTTCTATTCTTACTTCATCAAGTGGCCCAATATATTACACTAATTATGTAGGAGGGATAAATCATATCCTGATAAATCAAATCCTACTACATGGATTATGGTATACCCAACATTAGTCTTTATAATTCAACCTGTTACGGTAGATGTTTGACTAAATCAAAATATACAACTCACGATGTTCGGACAATGATGATCTCAAGTCTGAGGATCATATACATAGTTATCACTATAAGTAATATTTGTGACTATTACATAATAATCTAAGAAACATACTCATGGCGGGTTAGTCCAATATGTTGTTCTCTAACACATGCTCATGTATTAATCTTGACATCCCTATGTTAACGAAAACACTTTGTCATCAATCAACTACACATTAGTCTCAATGCATTATTATTGTCCAAGCCCAGAATAATACTTAAATAAGAACCTTTTAAAAATAATCATATTATTCTTAGGACTTTATTATTAATCAATTTATTTATACACGAAGAAAAAGAAACAAAAATAACAATGGAATTTCCTTATACTAATAAACAAGGTAAAACAAGTATATAATTACAACCATCTCATGATTGGTCCTTGGGCATACTCTAACAATTTATAGGAAAAATCTTCATTTTTAAACCCTTCATCACCATCTTCTATCAATATCTCTGGATGTATCTCTAGACTGGGACCCGGGATGGGTTGTTATACGAACAACCACCGTAGTTTAGATTTTCAAACGTTTGCAATGTCCCTCCATAGCTCGACTGATCTTCCCAATAGACATTAAGATCAAAGTTAAATCTGTGATGTTGACTTACTTAAGGGACAATTTGAACGAGTTCGTGATCGGTTAACTCTACAAATAACTCAACCGGTCAGGGGTTCTCAATCTCAGGTGGGAAATAAATTGCGAACATTGTAGCCAAAGCATCATCATCTACAAGTTCCATATTTGAGAAATTCAATGAATTTGTTGAAAATGAAAATTTGTAGAACAATCTTGACATATGCTTCCCACAATGGGTAACTATCTTTGCACTTGTAACAACCTAATTTCAATGGTGTCGAAAACAATGACTTTGGGACCACAAATCCGACGAATAAATCTGTAATAATTAGTATTTAAATTATATGATTCAATTATAATTTATAATATATTTTGATTTGATAAAATTTTAGTAAATTGAATAAATGACTAGTATAGGTGGTTGTCCCGAAAGTCAAGTAGTTTTGAAAAATGAGGTATCGGAACCTCATTTTCTACAACCAAATTTTAAATATTTTATTAAATATTTATGGAGTTACTATTTTGGCATGTGAAGGTTTGATTCAGAAATTTTATTGTTTAATTGGTTAATTAAAGAAAAAGGACTAAACCATAAAAATTGGAAAAATTCATCACTATTAATTTTTAAGTACTAAATTGATTTAAAAGTATTAATGGTTGGATTTAAATGGCAAATAAGACATTATTAAAACTAGTGGTCGGTTTTACAACTTTAATTAAGTTATAGTTAAAATGTTTATTATTTTAATGTTTAAGTTATAATAACAAAACAAAAAGGTAAATCAAACTTCATCTACTTCATTCTTTCATTCTCCTAGCCGAATCACCATTTTAAAAGACTTGGAAGCTTCGTCCAACGTTTGGTTTATGCATGTAAGTGCAAATTTATCCTGTTTCTTATAATTTTATGTTTTTATGAACGTTGTAGCTAGGTCCAACTAACCCTTACCTTCACTTTCAAAACTGTTAAAGATTTTAAAATTTTCCATTGATGAATCTTAAATGTTTTTTATATATAGAAAATGGTTTAGTTGGAAGCTTGATAATGAGTTTGGACTAGTTTGTAAAGTGATTTTGTTTAGTTTTTAAGTTTAAGAATTAAATTGTTAATTTGTTAAGTTCTTAAATTTAGCATGTTTTCCTTGTAAAATTTCAGAATTAGAGGGCTGATTTGGAATGCAATTAAATTCGGCTCAATAGGTATAAAGATTAATTGTGAAAATAAGCTTATTTCGATTTTAGGCACTAAATCGAATAATGTGTAAAAGTTTGGGGCAATTGTGAAAATTTATATATAGGAAGACATAAGCACTAAATTAAATTAATTGTGAAGTTGAAGCTGATAATTGAAATAAAATTTACTTTATAAATCAAGAACAAGTAGATAATCATGGAAAAGGGAAAGTTGCTGATTAGTCCTTGAATTCTGCTATCTCTGCAATTTAGCATTAGTAAGTAATTTGCAAAAAAATATTAACTTGTGATTTATGATTTATTGAATATATATTTAATAAAATAATCATAATGATTATTCAAGGTGAGTAATGAAATTGTATTATAAGATATTATGCAATTTTGTATATCGAGCCCGGATGAACATAGGATAGGATACAATTGGCATATCAATAGATTATTTTGCGCGCTATATGGGATTGACTTGTGTTGAGATGATGATTCCTGACTTGTTACTGTCCACTAAATATACTGGAATCTAACATTTGTTGCGGACTACCGTGTTATATTTATAGTGATTTGGCGTGTTACTAGAGGCGGATGTAAAGTCTTCGGGTTTGGCACTTGGTGTCTAGGCGTGTTTCTAGACAGATGTTAGCCTATGGGCTATGCACTTGGTGCCAAGGCCTGTTCTTCACTGGTTTGTCTTGTATGAGATTTCTGGCATGTTTTGGGTGGATAACTACGTATCTATATCCGTTTGTATTGTTCATCGGGCTGAATTTTTAATGGTTAAATGACTTAATGATGATATGTAACTGATATTTAGTTATATTTTCTTGTGAAAGATTTGTACATGTGTTCATGATTTCCAATATTATATCGTGACTTGATAATGGTTGATACTTAATAAATGAGGTGATTAAATAACTTGTATTTACGAAACTCACCTGTTGAATGGTTGTGATTGACATAGTTAATGTTAGCTATTTTTTTTTTTGCTATTTATAAAACGGTGATTATAAGGTAAGTTATAACATTTCAACCTATGAACTTACTAAGCTCGTAAAAGTTTACTCACTTCATTTTCCTGTTTCCTTGTAGATAACATTTTGTGGAATTGGGTAATTGGATCAACGCGTATATCACACTATCCAGACTCCTTTTGGTAGATTTTGAAAACATTTATTTTTGGGATATGTGACATGTAATAAGAGTATCTTGTATATGTTTTAAGTACTTACTACAAATGGTATGTTCTATATTTGTACGATGAATGTATGCTTTCGGTTAATAATATGCTTGTTCATGGTATAAAAATTCAATTATGGCATGGAACTTTTCATGTAATAGGTGTGTTTTGTATTTAAGTTGAGTACATATTTCTATGTGTTCATATTTGGGTGATGTAAAGATGTTTAAGCTTGGTTTTAGACCACTTATGTTCATGCCTTTTGTGTTGGAATGAAGTGTGCATACAACCTTGGGTTTGGTTAGTTAATATAAATAATTTGGAAATGTTTACATTGTGGTAGGATTGAATATGAATAGGTAAAATAACATGGTAAGTTGGTATGTGTTTTTATGTATGAACTCATAGGTTAGAATGTAACTTATTTGATATGATTTGTGGATAAGTTTGTTAATTGAATTGTGGTGTTAATACAGACACATTGGGTAGGCACTTAAGTTAGATGATTTTGGCATGTTTTGGGCTTGTTCAAGTGTGTTTTGAATATGTTTAATTGTTGGTAAATAAGTTGTTTGATGTTCAAGTAAGCACGTTTTCGTAAACTTGCATTTGAAGGAAAAATTAGGGGCACACGGCTTGGGACATGGGCTATCACACGGCCATGTGTTGCACATGGTCGTTTTACATAGTTGTGTGTTTCAAGTCAATGTGTCACACAGTCTGGGACACGTCCTCTGACACGGCCGTGTGACCCCTGTTTTCAAAATTTTTGAATTTTCTTAAAACTTTCAATTTTGTTTCAAATTAGTCCTTAATTGTTCTTAAATCATTTTTTAAAAGCCCTGTATATCCGATTTAAGGTCAATAATCGTATTTTTGTTATGAATAACATTTGAATTTGATTTTTGTTATTTAATTTGATATTTGAATAGTTAAATGTTAGTAATTGTTATGGTTTGTGTTGTAATACTCTAACCCTAACCCAGCGACGAAGATGGGTTAGGGGTGTTACAACATTCATCTTCCATTTAAGTTCCGCCAGCATTACATGCTTATTGAATCTCATTCTCATTTTTTTGTGACTCTGAAATACACAACCTTTTTCAGTTGTATTTATCATTTCTCCATTGAGATGACACTAACATTTGGTTATTCATCTTCAACAAAATTTGGTTCCTGAACAAAACACTGATATTTCTTTGTTTTTTCTTTCTCTTAAACTATTAAAGCAAAAAAAAAAACCTGAACCAAAACAGAAAAAAATCAATATATAGCCTATTGTGCAGGCAACAAAAATAGTCGGCACCCCAAAAAAAATTCTTTTTTTTTCAAAAATAGGTGCCGACAGATGGAAGGCCGACACCAAAAATATATATATTATTGACAAAATACAAGTGTCGGCAACTAGAAGGTTGACACAAATATTTATTTTTTAAAAAATATTTTCCCAGCAAAAAATAACCGATGCCGGCAAAGGGAAGGCCAACACCAAAAATAAATTATTTTCTTACCCGGGTCTCGGTCTTGAGAAACACGGGACCAAATTTTTTTTTTTACCTACCACGGGTGCCAACACTAAAAAATACCGAAAAATATGCCAACCATGTAGACGCTACACCTAATCAAAAATATTTTTTTTCAAACCGAGAAATACCCGTATTTTTCAAAAAGTAGACCCAAAAATACAAACGGGTATCGGCCATTGCAATGTCGGCACCAAAAAAATATTTTTTTAAACCCCAACCCAATCAGCAAGCAATCATTACACGGTGATTGACTTTGGTGCCAGCCACCGAAATGCCAGTATCGCTCGACACTATAAATTTCATGTAATTTTCGTTATAATTTTTTGGATTATTTTTGTAAATATTTATATTTTTTGAATTATTTAAGTAAAAAAGCCCAGCACTAATTAGCCCAACCAGAGTAATTACTCTGACAGGCAGGTAGAATTCAAAGAAGCAAATGAAACTTGGAAAGGAAGTGGGAACTGTGGCAAAATACGTACCACAGAAAACGAGTTTGAATGTTCAAAACTGACAAAACCATCCAATTCAACATATATGATTTTTCATTATGTTTGCATTATTTTCAATGAATTAAGCGAAATTCTTTTCCGAAATTTTGTTTGATAGGTAGACATTGACTTGGATTAGTCAAAAAGATAACCCGAAAACCAAGCTTCCTAGCATGGATTGAATCTTTTTGCTTTAATGGGCGCTCTTGAATCTTTCTCCCACTCCAGGCAAGGAAACCAAAACACAAATACTCCCATCTCTGTCGAAACATATCTAGAATACTAAGTTCCCACTTCTTTTTTCTCGATTTTGGTTCCTTGAAATTATAGAATCTCAAAATGTGGATTAAACTTAAAGCTCTTTCTTCAATTCTCTCCCATCTGCTTATCGGCATTGCTCTCGTTGACGCTAACCTACGATGCTATGACACTGGTAATTTCACCCTTAATAGTACATATGGCAAAAACAGAGACCTTATTCTCGCTTCTCTCCTACCTAATGTCTCTGCAAATGGTGGTTTCTTTACTGCCAGTATCGGCCAAGACTCCAACAAAATTTACGCTCTTGGTATGTGCAGAGGAGACTCTACTCCGAACGGTTGTTATACATGTCTCAATGCCTCAATCCAGGACCTCATAGCTAGCTGTCCCAACCGAAAAGAAGCCCTTTCATGGGGAGGTGATCCTCCTTGTCTTGCACGCTATGCAAACCGCCCCTTTTTCGGAATCCTGGAGCTACAACCCACTGATGCAGGCTATAATACGGCGGACATCACTTCCAACTTAACTCAATTTGATACTATTTGGGAGAGTTTGATGGACAGAGTGGTGAGCAAGGCTTCCAGCGGGTCTTCTACTAAGTATGCAACCGGGGAAGCAGATTTTACAGCATTCCAAACGATACATGCACTTATGCAGTGCACTCCAGATTTATCACACAAGGATTGTGATTCCTGCCTAAGGCAATCCGTGAGTTACTATGAAAGCTGTTGCCGTGGAAAGCAGGGAGGTTATGTTCAGAAGCCTAACTGTTGGTTCAGATGGGATTTGTATCCTTTCTATACACGCAATGCTTCTACTGCTGCATCCTTATCTCCTCCACCCTCTCCTGCTAGTCCTCCGCCACTGTCAGTGAACTCTACAAGAAAAAAAGGTAACTACCGATCTGCTAGATGGCATGCTGGTTTCAGGAAGACATTGATGTAAATGAAAAGTTGTTGCTTGTGCAGGGGACGGAGGCAGCCATTCATCCCATACCATTGCCATTATAATTGTTCCAATAGTCATCTTGGTGGCAGTACTTATCATACTTGCAGTTGCTGTTCTCCTTAAAAGGATAAAAAAAACAAAGAGGGATGATCAAAGTAAGTTGGTCTTTGATTTTCTTTTCTATAGTCCTAACTTGACTACTTCGCAAAAAATCGACCCCTTGCCATGTTTATGCATTGTTTCATACTTCTTTAGAAACCATATACCGAGTATGTAAATCTAGAAACAAAAAAAGAAAAAAAATCAAGACGTGGTTAGCATTAAGTAGCTTTGATGCTTTCCTCTCCTATTCATTTGTTATAACTTAATTGATTCTTTGTTATGCTGCAGATAACAAGACCCATGGGGAAGCATTGCAGTTTGACTTTAATGCTGTAAGAGTTGCAACAGACAACTTCTCAGACGCCAACTTGCTTGGACGAGGGGGATTTGGTTCTGTTTATAAGGTAATTCATGATTTGGCCTCTGAAAATTTCCAATATCTCAATGAAGGGAAAAAAAATAGAGAACGATTGAATTTATGAAATTGAAGCCTCCAGTTTGATGGCTTCCAACAAATACTAGGAAATAAACTTTGGTGTTTTCCATCATTCTTCTTTGTTCCAAATACCACCAGGGTCAGCTTGAAGACGGACGAAAAGTAGCTGTAAAGAGGCTGTCTGAAAGTTCGGGACAAGGAGAACAAGAATTCAAGAATGAAGTGATGTTATTGGCAAAGCTTCAACACAGGAATTTGGTTAGGCTTCTTGGTTTAAGCTTTGAACAAAAGGAAAGGATTCTCATCTACGAGTTTCTGCCTAACTCAAGCCTTGATAACTTTATATTCGGTGGGATATCGATCCTTTCAAACTATACCTATTGAATTCTTGTTGATTTATTAGGTTGCGTGTCTTGGCAGAATACAGTTCAAGTTGTGTTATATTGGTGAAAAGTTTCAGAACTCTGATTTTTACTATTCTGTTCATGACTAATCACGAGTATAAACATTTTGAATTCTGAATATGCATTTAAGTCCTAGAAATTTTCTAATTTTGTAGATCCAGTAAAGTGTTTAATTCTAAATTGGGAGAAGAGGTACAAAATTATAGAGGGAATAGCTAAGGGACTTCTTTATCTTCATGAAGATTCTCAATACCGAATTATCCATCGCGACTTAAAACCAGCCAACATATTGTTAGATGAAGAGATGAATCCTAAAATCTCAGATTTTGGAATGGCGAAATTGTTTACGGTTGATCAAACTCGAGCTGACACAAGCAAAGTCGTTGGGACCTAGTAAGTATTAAGAAGGATCTGTTTGTGTATGTTATTTGTTAACTTTGTGATATCTAAAACTCAAAGATCCTAAGCATTAGCACTTCTTCTAGAGGATGTTTTAGCTACCATTTAAATTCATTCATTAAGATTTATTTATCTACAGTGGATACATGGCTCCTGAGTATGCATGGCATGGACAATATTCAGTTAAATCCGATGTTTACAGCTTTGGAGTATTGGTTTTGGAAATCATTAGTGGTAAAAAAATCAGTAGCTTCTCCAACCAAGAAGTGGGCGACTCTCTTCTAACCCATGTAAGCTGCATACTGTGGTTATCGTATTACTGGATTAGAATTTGCTAAAACACAATGTAAGTTCACATTCCTCGAGTTTTGCAGGCATGGAGAAACTGGAGAGAAGGAACTCCTTTGGAAGTAGTAGATCCAATCCTGAGGGATGGCTCCAGAAGTGAAATAATGAGATGTATCCATCTTGGGTTGCTTTGTGTTCAAGACAATATTGATTCTAGACCAACCATGGCCTCTGTCGTTCTCATGCTTAGTAGCTATTCCATATCACTGCCAGTGCCATCAAGACCTGCATTTTCCATGCATTCCACCATGGAGACAGAAACGAAGTCTCAGTCATCATCACTCTCCAATCAATCTAAACGAGAAAACATTCAAGTGTCAGTCAACGAGGCTTCAATTTCTGAACTAGATCCTCGGTGAAGTTCGAAGATGGTACCTAGTACTTGCATTGCTTAGTTTCTGTATCTTTGTCTAGATACTCAATTCTTCTTTGGTATAAATAAAAGCAGTAATAATTAAAAAAGAAGCTTCAAATTAGAACCTTTCCATAGAATTAATGGAAGAACAGTTTATATCAATTTTCTCTTCAAAAGAATGGACTCAACTTGCTACCGAGGGTAAAATTCGGTGATAGATACATCATTTGTTGAGCACTGGAACTTCCTTGTTGATCGATCCAATTCCATCTCTCCTCCTGAGGTGCTTCCTCTTGTCTTTGTTCCGAAAAAGAAGGCAGGGTGTTGCGGTGGTGGTAAAGTAATATCAGAACTGCTAAGCATGGGAACAATTCTAGCCATCGTCGGCCTTGACTTTGGATTTTGTTGGACGCACAACCAATCTGAATGCACCTAATGACTTCATCACTCACATAAGAATCTCTTAAAGTCGGATCCATTATCTCCAGCGGCCTCCTCTCTGTCCAATATCTCCAAGCCTGTAATGATCTCAACATTGGTCCTTTATCACTTCATAGGAAATTATATGATGAAATTGAAATTTCATGTTGGACCTACATAGCTCAGAAGGCTCTCAGCACTTTCAGGATTATAGAAACTGGAGTTCGTTTTGCCACCAACAATTTCAAGTGTCAACACGCCATAGCTATACACATCGGATTTGAAAGAGAATATCCCATGCACTGCATATTCTGGAGCAATATAACCACTAAGATGAGGGTATTTGTTAGTATGCTTATGTTGACTAAAACAGGAAATTTTATGGAATTTTCCCGAAACATAGACCTTATTTATCAGTTGTTGAAATAAAGATTATGGGATGGGAAACTTACTATGTCCCAACAATCTTCTTGGTATATTCGAGGTTGTGGTTTTCTTCAACAATTCTAGCCATTCCAAAATCTGATATTTTGGGATTCATATCCTCATCCAACAAGATATTGCTTGGTTTGAGATCACGATGTACAATCTTGAGCCTTGAATCTGTATGAAGATATAGAAGTCCACGAGCGGTTCCTTTAACTATCTTGAGACGTGTTGGCCAATCTAATTGTTTCTGCTTCTCAGTATCTGCATACAAGACGGCATCAAGACTATGGAACTGACAGAATCTAGATCAAATGTTGTTCAAAATAAGAAATACCAATGTCCATAAGTAACAGTTTAATCCATAACATATATGTATCTTTTGGTGAAAGCTTTAAGTTGAAGAGGGGCAGACCAAAGAGGAAGCAGTCTAGGCTTTTGTTGGGGACAAACTCATAGATGAGCATCCTCTCTTCTCTTTCAACGCAAAATCCCAACAGCCTCACAAGATTCCCGTGCTGAAGCTTGGCTACCAACGCAACCTCATTCTTGAATTCCTCTGCACCTTGTTTAGAACTTCTTGATAGCCTTTTCACTGCAATTTGTTGTCCATTTGCAAGTGTACCCTGATTGAATACCACAGGCATTCCTCAATAGTCCAAATTGCTGTATGGTTAATGGATTTAGACAAATCTACAATTGTACTACCAACTTGTACCTTATACACACTGCCAAATCCACCCACACCAATCATGTTTGCGTCAGAGAAATTGTCTGTAGCTGCTTCAATAGTGCTCATGTCATATTGTAAAGAATTCATGGTTCTAGCCTTG
Organism: Gossypium hirsutum; assembly: GCF_007990345.1. NCBI lineage: Eukaryota > Viridiplantae > Streptophyta > Magnoliopsida > Malvales > Malvaceae > Gossypium > Gossypium hirsutum. Next base: position 52,852,924 of record NC_053438.1, on the reverse strand, counting down.
CTTTTATCTACAGACGATTGATATGACATTAATTACAGGGTAATTTTATATGAAAAAAAATAGAAAAAGCAAATATGAATTGTTAACCATATGCTAACATATAAGACAACGGCCACAGTACCCTTCTGGTCCTTTAGCAAATAGGGTTTCATCCTTGCTTTCCTTCTTAGAATGCAATAACAAAATGTTGACAAAAGCACTAAGAAACCAACCGTTGGAACAATAATGTAAATAATTGTCTGTGATGAGCTCTTCCCTTTCCCAGAGTCTCTTGGCGGCAGAGGAGATGGCTTGGACCTGGATACTTCCCCTGCAGTTTTGTTATAAAATGGGGTTAATCCATATTGAACATTGCAGCTAGGCAGCAATGAACTTGCTCGAGTTGCTTTCTCTTTTTGACGACAACAATCTGAGAATTCTGTAATAGCACTCTCAAGACATAAATTGCAAGCCACGTCGGAAATATCCGGCGTGCACTGTGCAAGGCTGTACAGCTTTTGAGACCCGCTAAGATTCGCCTCTTTGGTCGCAAACTTTTTAGCACCCATTGGAGCATCGGCTGCCTCGCTCGCTACATCTTTCACCAAAGACGCCACTATGTCAACGAAGTCTTCCTCTTCCGTGAAAGTGTCGTTATCCCATACAGTCCCACCAGGCCTGGTTTCCATCGTCGAAAAGATAGATTCATTCGAGTAACGTAGCATGCACTTATCGTACCAAATCACAGAGTTTTTCTCCATGGGACAAAGACTAGTAGCATTCCTGGCAGCTGCAGCCACACAGTCTCGGCAAACATCCGGTGTAACATCCCCTCGACAAAGGAAGAGACCGTAGATTCTGTCGGGTGGTTGTTGCCCCACCGTGGTGTTGTAGAAACCGTCGATCCGGTTGGCGTTGGAGGTAAGAAAAGAGAGGAGGAGATTGAGATTGGTCCCATAAGTGCTGTTTGTTGTGGAAGTGGAATCTTTGTCATAACAGAACTTGTATAAGAAACTTGGGTTGGCTTCGGCTGCGAGATCAAAGATGTAAAAAAACAAAAGCACAGAGGAAATATTAAAAAATATTAAAAAAAAAGTTTATTTTTTAGCCATTTATAACCTATTGGCTAACATATGTAAGGTATTAAAAAAAAGAAAAAAAAAAGAGTATCATCTTTCAAATCACTTGCAACCAAAATTTTTTACTATAACTTTGGATTCACATTAGACCAAACCAATTGATTTGGAATAATTGGCTACATTACTACCCAATTAGATAATATTTTTAATGCTTTTTTTTTAAACTTAAATTTTTTTGTGTGTTATCCTAATTTTTTAGAGTTTTTTTGCAAGTAACTTAAAAGAGAGTACTCTCTCTCTCTCTTTTTTAAATATTTTACATGGGTTAGCCGGAAAAAAATCCTGAATTCAATGGGTTCTAAGTTTATTCGACCCAATAGGGTCAAGTTTTTTTATTGAAGTCTGAGTTTGAGGCAGGGCAGGTTAATTTTTAAAAATAGTGGGGTCGGGTCAGAGTCGAGTTTAGAATAAAACCACCCTACCTCTACCAGATATTTATGAAATTGCCCTTTACACATATTTAATGTTATTTAAATTAAAAAAAATTCTAAAATTTATCACTAATAATTTTATTCTACTGCCTCTATATTAGTTCCCTTTCACCCTCCCCATTTCCTATATTCTTAATTTAATAATTTATTAAAGGAACATTTGTTCCTTGTTTTTTCTTATGTGTACTCACAATATTTGTGTAAATATACATTAACACACAATTCTAGAGATAAATATAAATTTAATTAATCATATTTTTACAAAAAAATATTTTTACAAAAAAATAAATATATTTGTGTAAATCTTTCATTTTTAAAAGGGTAGACTACCAAAATAGTTATTTTTGTTTGCCTCAGGTTACATTTTAACCACTTGTGTTTGAAATGTTATATTTTAATCACTTACGTTATCGTATTGTAACACCATTAATTGTCGTTAACGGTGTAACGGTAAGCTGTCATGGCATGTTAAATCATCATTTCAAACGAACTTTTTAGGTTAAATTCTATAATTGGTTTCTATACTTTTTCATTTTGAGCAATTAAATTTTTTTTCTTTTATTTTATTTTAACTTTCATTTTTTTTATTTATTTTTCATTCTCTTTGCTTCTCCCAATGTTTCCCTCCCATCTTCATTTCTTTTAATGTAGTTTTTCTATGTTTTTATTTGTTAAAACTAGTCTATAAGCTCACCTCACTCAAAAAATATTAAATTGTTCTAAAAAAAAGTATAAGGGACTAGTTTTAACAAATGGAAAATATAGAAGAACTATGTTAAAAGAAATGGAGAATGAAGGAAAACAAAGGGAGAAGCAGAAGAGAATAGAAAAAAAAGAAGAGAAAGTTAAAAGAACATAAAAGAAAACTTTAAATTGCTCAAAACGAAAAAATATGGAGATTGATTGTATAAATTAACCTAAAATTTTTGTTTAAAATTATGATTTAACGTACCACGTCAGCTTATCATTACACGGTTAACGACAATTAATGGCTCGGTGACTAAAATGTTACAATACAATAACATAAGTGACTAAAACGTAACATTCCAAACATAAGTAACTAAAATGTAACTTGAAGTAAACAAAAGTGGCTGTTTTGGTTGCTTACCCTTTTTTAAAAAAATTAATTAATCACATTTTCACAAAAAATAAAATAACTAAATTAAATTCAGGTTGAGCCGTATCGAAGTTGAGTATGCTATTAATTTTTGGGTTTGGGCTTGAGTCCAGAGCTGGTTAATTTTTTTTACAGTTGGGGTGGGTCAAGCTCGAGGCATAGTGATAAAGTATTAGATCAGGGTGGGGCAGGCAAAAAACAATCCCATTGTCATCATAGTTAGTCGGTAGGTAATAAAGAGCTAAAAATAATTTTTTTAAAATATTTTTAAAATTTTTAGAGTTAAAGACCAAATTGATAGATTTTGTAAATGTTGAGCGTAAAATTTATTGAATTTTTAGAAGTAGAAGTAAAATGACAAATTTTGTAAGCATTGAGAGCTAAATTTGTTTAATTATTTATATTTAAGATTAAATTGATAGAATCTGTAAACATTAAAGGGCTAATTTTATTATTAAACCAATAAAATAGCTCATATCTACTTAGAGATACTAAAATATTTAATTTCGAAAAATTTAATTTACCCATAAAAATTATGTTTCATAAATAGAAAATTATAACAATAAATTAATTTATACCTTTCAAAATATATAAGTGTTAATTTATCTCTTTTTTCAGTAAAAAAACAGTAATACAATCTGCAACTAAGAAAAGGGCTTTCTAGGTACTTTAACCCAATTTCTTCATGAAACCAGCACGGCATCTACCACATACGTACTTACCTTTTGTGATTGTGGAGTTTTGGCCCATACTGCAAGTAAAGAAATGGGAACAGAAACCGAATGAATCCAAAAATAGAAGTGGGAACTTTTAATCTACATTTTACTTGGCAGAGAGGAGAGTTTTCTTTGTGGTTTTTGTTTCCTTGCCTTAAGTTGTCAAGAGCGCCCATTAAGGCAAAAGTCACTGGAAACCTTAGTCTTTCATTCCTGAGTCTCACCTGTCTAATTAGTAGCAGTTTTCTTTTGGATTCCTTAACAAGCCCGCCACTGGTTAGAACATATAGATACTTTCATCTGTCTTCCTAAAGGAGATTGTCTACTAACTAGACCTGTCTCTCTTAGACAGCTGAGACTGAGGAATTAAAAACCAAGTTTCCTATGACTTTTGACTTCTACTCGAGGCAATGAAATTCTCATCTCATCTCAGCCATGAAAAACCCTGGATTTAAAGTTCCCACTTGTTTCTTTTAGGTTTCGTTTCTTTCAAATCATACAACCTTAAAATGTGGGTTAACTTACAGCTCTTTCTTTAATTCTCTCATATCTTCTCATCGGCATCACTCTTGTTGAGGCTCTCCTAAAATGTTATGACATTGGTAATTTCTCTACGAATAGCGAATATGGTAAAAATCGGGACCTTATTCTTGCTTCTCTCCCATCTAATGTCTCTATAAAAGGTGGTTTCCTTACTACCAGTATTGGCCAAAACTCCAACAAAGTTTACACTCTTGCTATGTGCAGAGGAGACTCTAGTCCATACGCTTGTTATGAATGTATCTATCGCTCAATCCACAATCTCGTCACTAGTTGTCCCAACCAGAAAGAAGCCCTTTCATATGCGAGGAGTCCATGTCATGTGCACTATGCAGATCGCTCGTTTTTTGGAACCCTGGAGCTAGAACCCCCTGAGGCAGGCTTTAATAATGACGACATCACATCGAACTTAACACAATTTTATACAACTTGGGAGAGTTTGATGGACAGAGTGGGGGAAAAGGCTTCTAACGGCACTTCTACTCTTAAGTTTGCAAATGGGGAAGCAGATTTTGGGGAATACCAAAAGATATATACATGAATGCAGTGCACTCCAGATTTATCACACAAGGATTGTGATTCCTACCTCAGCCTATCCGCAAGTTACTTTAAAGCATGTTGCCATGGGAAGAAAGGAGGTTATGTTCGTAGGCCTAACTGTTATTTCCGCTGGGAATTGTATCCCTTCTATACATCCAATGCTACACCTCCACCCCTACCTGTTAGTCTTCCGCCACAGTCAGCGAACACAAATACAAAAGGTAAGTACGGATCTGCTAGATGGCTTGTTGGTTTTATAAAGTAGATGGCATATTGTGTAAAAGTACTTACAAATAGGGGTGTTCATTCGGTTAACCGACCCGAAATAACATTAACCGAATTTACCGACCTTTCAAAATTTTTAACCGTTAACCGAACCAAAATTTTTTCAAAAAAATTAACCGAACTGAAATTTTTCGATTAATTCGGTCGGTTAACCGAATTAAATGAAAATTATATATTTTTATTTTTAGTGAAAAATTACCCGAATTAACTAGATTACCCGAATTAACCGAATTACCTGAATTAACCGAATTAACTGAATTGAATCACTACATAATTAAATTATTTTTAGACTTTTAGACTTTAGTTTTAGTTTTAGTTTTAGAATTTTATTTTTATTTATCAATTTATTTGTAATTTTTATGATTGGGTTGGGTTGGGTTGGGTAATTGGGTTGGGTTGGGTTGAATACTTGGGTTTGGATTAGGTTTAGGTGAATAGTGGGCCTATTTATATATTATAATTTTATTTATTAATTTTTTCGGTTAAATCGAAAAAATTCGGTTAACCGACCGGTTTCGAATCGAATTAACCGTTAACCGAAAAATCAAAAAATAATTAATCGACCCCCGACCGAAAAAATTCGGTTAACCGATCGATTAACCGAATTCTGTCAGTTAACTGAATTTTTTCGGTTTTACCCGAATTTTGCACACCCCTACTTACAAAGATCTTTCTTGTGAAGACGGGGGAGACAAAATAAAATATATGCTCTATAGGCTCAAAAGCTCACAAAAAATTTATGGTTTTGATGTCAAACTTGCAAATTTAAAATTTCAAAATAAATTTTTAGTTCAGGGAGGCAATGTAAAATTATAATTTCTGAAAAACAACTAGTAACAACCCAATTTCAGTGGTGTCAAAAACAGTGGTTTTGGGACCACAATTTTGACAAGTGAGTAAATATTTTAATTATTATTTAAATTTTATGTGATTATATTAAGGTTGTATTAAAGTTTCGTTAAGAAATTTTGAAGTTTAAATGGTTAATTAGGTAAAAAAAACTAAATTGAAAAATGTACAAAAGTAGGGTTCTATTAGTCAAAAGGGTTAAATGGCTATGGAAAGGTAAAATAATGGACTTAGATGGTAACTATACCATATATGTTGAAGGTGGACAAATATGGACATGATTTAGTTGTTTTGTAAGTTAATAACTAAAGTTAAAGTAGTAATTAAATAATTAAATCTTAAACTAAAATAAAACAAATTAGTATCATCTTCATTAGTTTTCTTCTCCACCAAAATTTGAAGGAAATAAACACCATTTTCATGGCTTTAAGGTTCGGCTAACATAGGAGCGTTGCATGGTAAGATTGTGTCTCGTTTTTAGCGATTTTTATGTTTTGGAACTCGTTCTAGCTTAATCTACTTAGCCTAGGGGTTAATTTGCAAAATTGTTAAAGGTTTAGGGACTTACCATGATTTTTTTGAATGTGTTTTGGTGTTAATTAATAGATTATTACTATTGGTTGTTAAATAAACTTGTTTTGTTAAGTGGTTTTTGATGAATTTAGGGTTTAGGGATCAAATTATTTAAATGATAAATTTCATGAATTTTGAGTGAAATGAGAAAAATATGGATTGATATAGATAAAGGGAAGAATTGGCTAACTTTTTTTTAGGGTTAAAATAGTTAAATTTCAAGTTACAAGCGTAAGGACTAAATTGTGAAAAAGTTAAAATAGGAGGGGTAATTCTATAATTTTATGATAATGTGAATTCTTGATTGAATTGAGTACTTGAAGTTATTTGAAGTGCTTAATTGAATGAAATTACTTATTTAGATCAAGATAAACAATAACAAGATTTAAATCGGGGAAAAGGTAAAGCTTTGGACTAAGACTTCAATTCGGTTATTGCAACCATAGTTGTTGAGGTAAGTTTGTATAAAATTATAATCTTATTAATGATAGTTTGAATTGATTACCGGTTATATTGTGTTAGTTATAAACTGACTTGAAAATGCATGTGTATCGATGCTTTGAGTAATTGACGGATAAATGATCCGTTTGAACCTTAAGAATTCTTAGGATACGAATACACGTCATTAGGGATTTCATGTTTCGGGTGTTGGTCTTGAATGTCCTACTAATGGCTAAGGTCCTGCATTTGTTACGGATTCTTCACAGCTCGTGTGAGAAGTATCGTGTAGCTAAAAGAATGCGAATGGTCCTTTTGGTATGTTTGTGGTGAAATGTGAATGCTTAAATTGATGTCAATTGGTAGTTAAATGAACTAGGTTTTGTGTTTGAAATGTGGCTATGTTGTTTTACTATGGTTAATGATGTTTTGGTATAAATGTGGTGCCTTTGAATGACATATTGGTTAGATGAAATAAGTTGATTGAATTGGTATATTTAGATGTGTTTGAATGTTGCTTAGGTCTATTGAATGTGTACACAAATGGAGTGGTTGAAAAGATATGTTTTGGCCTTGAAATGACTTGATTTTAGGGTCAAATTATGGAGCACATGGCCTGAGACACGGGCTGTAACACGACCTGGCTACATGGTCGTGTGTCACTTTTTTTTGGTGTAAATTTCACACAGCCTAAGACATGGCCGTGTGTATCAAGTTAGTATGTTACACGGCCTTGCACATGGTTGTGTCTCAAAAGTCAGTGAGTTACACGGTTTGGCACACGGCCTAAGACACGGCCGTGTGACCCAAATTAGTGAGTTACATGGTTTGTGACACAGGTTGGGACACGACCGTGTGTCCCTTTGTTCGATTGTTACACGGTCTGGGCTATGTCACACAGCCTAGCCACATGGCCATGTGACCCCTATTTTTCAGATTTTTTAACTTTTTCCCAAAATTTTTTATTTGTTTTGATTTAGTCCCAAATCATTTCTAAACTGTTTTTAGGGCCTCAAAGGCCCGATTTAAGACCCAAATGCATATGTTTGATAGGTTTTTAATGAGTTTTATTTAATTAATGATGAATGACATTAGTGATATATTTTGATATTAATTGTATGGAATTGTATGGTAATGCTCCGTAACCCTAATCTAGCAACAGAGATTGGTTAGGGGTGTTACACAAATTATCATGCTTGACTCTCTTGTGGCTTAAAGTAAATCAGGCAATGCTCCACAAATTATTCCAAAACCGAATAAATAAAAAATCCAAATTAAAAGAAATTACTTCAAAATTAGGTTCGAAAAAATTACTTAAACACAAACAATAATTCAGGGGCTATATCACATAAACATATAAAATCCTCCCCACACTTAATATGTACATTGCCCTCAATGTACAAACAATTAAAATCACAGAATAAGTACAATAGCATAAGGAGGAAGAGAACTGAAACTGCCTTGAATTTGGATGAATTTGTCAAAATATTACAAACTAAAATCGTGGATGATTTTAAATGAAGTACATGTTTCCGAGCAAACTAATAAGAAGATAGACAAAAATAAATAAGATAAAGAGAAAAAAATAGAAAAACAATTGACAAAACAATAAAACTATGGTGCATAATTAAATAAAATAACTAAAAACTAAAACTAAAACCAAAAAAAACAAAATAAAAATAAAAATAAATAAAATATAAAAACTAAATGAAATCACTTTCATTGGGGTAGGAAGGAAAAAAAGAAGAAAAAAAACTAGCTTTAAAAAGGAAAAAGAAGTACAAGGTCATGTGCCAGGCCATGTGAGCCACATAGCCATTTTGCGCCACACGGCTGTGTAGACAGACCATGTGAAATCACCTAGACCGTGTGTGATTCAAAAATGAGAAAAACAAACCCAGTAACCATAGGGCCTAGCTAACGCCCGTGTGTCTAGGTCGTGTGCGGTGCTCCTTCACTTCTCCTACACCCATGTGCAAGCCCGTGTAAGTGATACGGTCTACCACACGCCCGTGTGACAGGCCGTGTGAGATGTCTCAAGTCCATGTAACTTTTTGTGCCTGTGTGGGTCAAATTAAAATTGAAAAAAATTAGCTCTATATGCACACGGCCTGATGCACGCCCGCGTGTCAAGGCCGTGTGGATCACCCCAAACCATGTGGACCAAATTTTTTTCACTTTTTTCAATTTTTTAAGGTAATAAAAATAAATGTACTATTTTTTTTCAAAATTTTTCATTTTTTTTAATTTTTTTAATTCTTAAAAGATAACATGAAAGTAAAATACATAAATAAAAACAAAAACACTTGGGTTGCCTCCCGAGAAGCGCTTATTTAGAGTCTAAGCTTGACTTTCCTTGTTAAGCTCATGGTTAAGGAGGATCTTGGAGTCAAAGATCCTCTCACTCGTTATCAGTATTGCCAACAAAATAAAGTTTTCGACCATGATTGTTTACTTTAAATGTGCTATAATCAGGATGTGTTTTCTTAATGGTTCCATATGGAAAGACGATTTTTACCACACATGGGCCAGACCCTGTTAGCTTAAACTCTGAAGGAAAATTCGTGGATCCGATTTGTCTAACAGCACTTTGTCCCCAACTTTAATTGGTTCATTCTCTTTACATGCACATCATGTTGTTGCTTTGTTACTTCCTTTTGCTTTCTTAGTTTCTCATCAGCCTTTGTTTGCCATTCATCTAGTTCGTTGAGTTGCACCATTCACTCTTCACTTGTCCCTTGAGTTCTATCACTTTGAATAAAATATGACTCTAACATGTTTTCATGAGGGATTTCCTGCAAAGAACATTGAGCCACATGATTATTAACATTAACAAAATAATTAGTATCATCTAGCTTGCCAGGGACTCTCACAAAATCACGTGCTTGAAGAATAATCTTTTCAACACTTACATGAAGCACAAGTTCACCAGTACCCACATCAATAACAGTTCTAGCAATGACTAAAAAGGGTCAACCTAAGATCATGGGTAGCTTAATATTCTCATCATGTCAATACAACAAAATTAATAAGGAATATAAATTTATTGACTTTCACAAATACATCCTCAATAATAACCTTAGGATATCTAATTGATCTATCCGCTAATTGAATACTCATTCTAGTGGGTTTGGGTTCCCCAAGACCAAGTTGTTTGAACATCTTATAAGACATGACATTTATACTAGCCCCAAAATCAGCTAAAGCTTTTTCAACATTTAAACTACCAATGAGACAAGGGATTGTAAAACTCCCTGAATTTTTATGTTTGTTGGGTAGTTTATTTTGGAGAATGGCTGAGTAAACTGCATTGAACTCCACAGCCGACAGGTCGTTTAACTTCCTCTTATTTGTTAACAGCTCCTTTAAAAATTTTACATACTTTGGCATCTGCGAAAGGGTTTCAACAAACAGTAAGTTAATGTGCACTTTTTTTTAAGAGTTCAATAAATTTACCATATTGTTCTTTTATGTGGTATCTCTTCAATGTTGCTGGATATGGAACTCGTGGTTTGTAGTATTTAATTATCGGCTTATGTTCTTTCTTACTTTCTTCAACCTCATCACTTTTCACAACAACTATAGATTTGACTTCTTTTTAGGCTCGACTAACCCTTCTACGTTTCGAATAGTGATGGTGTGGATTTGCTCATTTGGGTTATTTTTAGTGTTGCTAGGTAAACTACCTTGTGGTCTTTCCAAAATAAGTTTGGTAAGTTGTCCAATTTGATTTTCAAGCCCATGAATCGACTACATGATTAGTGCAATTATACATTTTGTTAATGTACCCAACATATCGGCTATGGGCTTGATTATCTTTAGAGCATAAGCCTCCATTTATATCAAAGCACATGAGTTGCATACGCTTGGTTAATGACTAACTCGGGATTTAGGTAAATCACAACATGAACATTACAAGTGAATTAATTCAAAAATAGGTTTAGAATTAATTCATCTTGGTTCGAGTCCAATGTACCATTCTACCAATGAATACATCTATATCTCTACTTGTGGAGTCAATTGCTCCAGTAGCCAATACTAGCCATCTCCCCAATTGGAATTATAGACTACATAATAATCCTTTTCAGTATTTGAATCAAATGTTCACTTTGATTCTTTTATGGGATTACGGGCTCATTTAGATTATCTACTTAAGTAAGTTGTCTTTCTCGCAATGTAAACGTTCTTTACAGTGCCAGAACTTTAGACAATCAATGAGCTAATATTTTTTATCACAATTTCGCTATGCATGCAAAATATAAAAAGACATAAATACAAAAGACATAATAGTGAAAGTGAAATTAACTTTTATTATTTATCCATCATTCAAATAAATAGAAAACAGTTACATGTTTACTACAATATGGGTACATTTCCCAACACTGCTAGAGTGCACGGAAAATGTATACATATGGTTTTCGACTTTGCAAAGGTTCGGTTGGATTGTATGGAGATATATGTGCACATGTGTATGATAATCCTATGTAGGTTCTTTAAAGTATGAGACTCTGTAAAGTCTAAGGCTTAACGTCTCATATGTGTATACAAGTCCATGTTCATGGCATATCTAAGTTATGAAAGTCCGTTGGACTTATTCTCTAAGTTTTACGTCAAAGTTATATGTGGGAATTCACCGTACGAAGTTCTCGACATTATCCGCACGTATGAGTCCGTTATATTCATGAATCTACTTCTATGAATCTTTACGCATGACAATCCACAAGACCTATTCTCTGAGTTTCATGACAAAGTTATATATGGAATTCCTTCATGCCAAAGTCTACAAAACGATCTGCGTATATTAATCTGCATCTACATGTAAATATTTGTCTATGGATCCACATGTCTGAGTCTTTCACATATAAGTTCGCACTTATGAATCTTCAATATGAATTCGTATGAATAATAATTCACTAGATGTATTGATACGAGGTTGCGCGCGGACCAAGATCGAGTTGCCAAGTCACGAGAAACTCCTACGAAAACCCTAAACAATTAGATCTGAAACGAAAACAGAAAATTAAAAGATTAGATTTTTGAATTTTCAGATCTGAAATAAAATCCCCAAAACAGTAAAGAATCAAATAGAGAATAGAAATAAGTGTTAGGGTTCTTGAAACCCTCAAGGAGATTGTGATTCTGCCCAATTGAACACCAAGATAGTTTTCCCCAAATTTCGACAATCTAATTTCACCCAAAAAGAGTATGGAAAAACCCTAGAAATTGGGGATTTTTGGGCTGATTCCTTAAGATAGAAAAAGGCTGAAAACACAATAAGAACAGAAAATAGATTAGATAATGATTCAGCACAAGTAGAAATAAAGAAAGAATTGACAGTAAGAAATTAAAAGATAAGTCCTAAGAAGCCTTGAAATCTCGAAGGATCTCACAACTCCCTTCAAACGGCTCTAATCTCCCCTCCAAAGAATATCAATGGCAAGAAGAAGGTTGAAGATAGCTCCCACAATCAAAAGATTGTTAAAACAACTTCTAAAGAAAACTCAAGAGAGAAATCTTGGAGAAAACTCAAAGAAAATTCTGCTCTCAACAAATCTGAAATTTTAATAATAATGATAAGTGTTTAACAAGGTGGACAGCCATGCCTTTAAATAGGCATTATAACTAGTCCTAATCTAATTAGAAAACTAAAATAAAAAAAACTCCTAATTATTTTAATATGGAAATTCGGTCAAAGGTCATTTTATCTGGGACTCTTGGACTGAATATTGACATAAAAATTTAAACTAAGTAAATAAATAAATAAATAAATAAAAATAAAACTTTACAACTTGGGCCACTTTGACAATTTGGCCTGATTTTCAACTAAGTATGGATGGATTTCTTGATTGGGCTGGGAATTTGCTTATTGGGCCTCGCCTTCAAGAATTTGGGCTTTTGTGACTCGTATCATTCCCCCCTTCCTCAAAAAGATTCGTCCTCGAATCTGAAAAATCAAATGAACTCGACTTTCCTCTATCGAACGGGACTAATGGCAATTGAGTCCACTGAAAAGAATAGCCATGAGATAGTAAATAGCAACGGAAACAAGCTTGTAGTCCAATCATAAGCATAACAGAACAGGTATAACGCATGTGAATGGACAAATTCAGATTACCATGCAAACAATCTAATTTACTCACCACTGCCTCGTCAAATATTTGAAACAAAGATGGACATGTTTTAAGGCATTCAGTCGTCTCACATTGTTCCCACAAACCATGAATAAATTGCGAGTAATAAATCAAATGGTAAACATAATCGTCACAAGTAGGTATTTGAAAAGATTCACATGGTTCACAGAGTTGCATAATCATACCATGCATTAATCGACGGTCTATAGATTCACTCACACATGCATTATCAAAAACAAGAATCTTTTTATCAACCATCAAAATAGATAGATCATCAATAAATAAAATAGGACAGTCAAGCACGTTTCGATCTAAGTGTTCATCAACACGATCTTTATCACTATCCGAGGAGTACAAAAGTGTTTCAAAGGTTTCAAGCATCTTACCTCGATAAGCAGAAGAATAAGGGTCGATTTTACCTTTTTCATTTAAAACAAACCTTCGCTCATCGGGGGCATAGTGTAGTCGAATCTTCGTTGTTGAGTTAACGTTTGTCAAATGGAACTCAAACTTCATCTACAACCACATAAACTGTTTAAGGCACGAATATAAATTGAAAACAAATTTGGAAAATTTCGTTACCTTATTCTCCAAAACAGATTTGGACAAATTCGAGGATTTTACACAAGGTAAATCAAGAGAATAACAAATCACGCTTCTTTTCGTAAGGACTTTATCAACCACAATCGAAGAGTAACAATTAATCGGATCAAAATGAGGGGATCTTTTAAGAACTAAGTCACCAAAAGTTTTATCAATAATTTTCAAATCTGCACTGGACTTGGTTTCTAAAATTTCCTTACCTCGCTTACCTTCGGGATCATGTAGTGTGATTTCATCTTTGCTTAAGTTGATCGTATGAAAGCGTCTTTCATTTGAGAGGTATTGAAGTTGAAAGTTATCTTTCGATCTTTCGGGAACCTGAAAAGTAGCAACACAAGAAAAATTCATATCTTGGTTAGTGGAAACATTCCTCACTAGCCTTTCCTCGTCTTTTTCTTTTGTTTCTTTTTCTAACTCATTTTCTCTTCTTTCTTCAACTTCTTTTTCAATTTTCTTTTTTGTTTCACATTCCTTTTCACTCTCAATCTCTTTTTGCTCTTTTTCATTCTCTTTTTCTTTTTCCTCACTTGTTTTAACAACAGAATTTTTCAGTTTGATTTGGTCCTCATGGACTTGTTCCGGAGTGAGCGGCACTAAGGTGATTTTCCTTCCTTGATACTTGAAAGAATACCTATTGGTACGACCATCGTGAGTGACTTTTCGATCCAGTTGCCATGGTTCTCCTAGCAACAAATGGCAGGCTTGAATAGGTACTACGTCGCACACGACTTCGTCTTGATATTTACCGATAGAAAAGGCGATGCGCACTTGTTGAGTGACCTTAAATTGGCTTTCGTTGCTAAGCCCTTGTAGTTGATAAGGTCGTGGATGCTTGGTAGTGCTTAAGCAAAGCTTTTCCACCATCGTCGTGCTGGCTACGTTCGAGCAACTTTCACCATCAATAATAACTCTACAAAGCTTACCTTGTACATGGCAGCGAGTATGAAAGAGATGTTCTCGTTGCTGCTCGCTCTTTGGTTTTGCCAAAGAAGGTTGCCCACGATCATGAAAATCATCATCCATTCTATTGACACGTCGAGGGCCGTGCCTTTTGGGTTGGTTATCCCTATCTTCTTTGATTGGATCTCGATATTGAGGTTCTTGATTCAACTGCACCTCATTGATGGTAGCAATCAAAGCTCGAAGAGCAGCAGCCTGTTCATCCAACTGTTGTTGGAATTTTTTAATATGTCACTATTATTATCACCTGTAGACATTTTTTTTAAACCTGCAAAACACTCAACACTCAAAAATAAAAGTTATCAAACCTCACCGTTAATCACTCAAAAAGAAAAAATCAAATTCTCAATGAGGTCGAATTCAATCTTGTGAGTTCTTTATCAGAGTTTATATCAACCAATTAGAGAGTGTGAACCAAACTACCAAAGAATCCTAATTTGCACTAGGATGCCAAAAACTGACGAGACACCAAGTGATTCGTGTTGCACCGAGGAAGGAGTTGTGCACACGTGTAAATCCTACTAACACAAGAAACAAGAAGGTGTTAGATAACGTAACAGAAGAATAAAAAGCAAACAAATGAAAACCTACAGCTAAGAATCAATAAAAATTGCTAAAACCAGAAAACCCGAAAAACTGCGGAGTAACTTGACAACTTCGTTAGAGGTGTTCCCGATCTCCAAAAATCACGAAATTAAATCTGGAGTGTCCTTATATATTTAATTTTTGATCTGGAAATTTTGGGCACCAAATTCAACCCGCTGAATCTTTTTTTAAATTTTTATTGAATTTTGTCTTTTTTGATTTTTTTTGACTTTTTTGACTGATTTTTTTGCGGGAATAATTTTTTAATATTCAATCACAGTGCCAAAAACATGTATGTAAAATTTCAGATCAATCGGACAACGTTTACCCACTCAAATGAATTTTTTTTGAACAATTTTTCTGGGTAAAACTGTTGTTTATGCTTTAAAAAATAGAGATCAGTTTAGAAATCAACCAAGAACACCCAAAACGCCCAAAATCTGATACCAAATGATACGAGGTTGCGCGCGGACCAAGATCGAGTTGCCAAGTCACGAGAAACTCCTACGAAAACCCTAAACAATTAGATCTGAAACGAAAATAGAAAATTAAAAGATTAGATTTTTGAATTTTTAGATCTGAAATAAAATCCCCAAAACAGTAAAGAATCAAATAGAGAATAGAAATAAGTGTTAGGGTTCTTGAAACCCTCAAGGAGATTGTGATTCTGCCCAATTGAACACCAAGATAGTTTTCCCCAAATTTCGACAATCTAATTTCACCCAAAAAAAGTATGGAAAAACCCTAGAAATTGGGGATTTTTGGGCTGATTCCTTAAGATAGAAAAAGGCTGAAAACACAATAAGAACAGAAAATAGATTAGATAATGATTCAGCACAAGTAGAAATAAAGAAAGAATTGACAGTAAGAAATTAAAAGATAAGTCCTAAGAAGCCTTGAAATCTCGAAAGATCTCACAACTCCCTTCAAACGGCTCTAATCTCCCCTCCAAAGAATATCAATGGCAAGAAGAAGGTTGAAGATAGCTCCCACAATCAAAGGATTGTTAAAACAACTTCTAAAGAAAACTCAAGAGAGAAATCTTGGAGAAAACTCAAAGAAAATTCTGCTCTCAACAAATCTGAAATTTTAATAATAATGATAAGTGTTTAACAAGGTGGACAGCCATGCCTTTAAATAGGCATTATAACTAGTCCTAATCTAATTAGAAAACTAAAATAAAAAAAACTCCTAATTATTTTAATATGGAAATTCGGTCAAAGGTCATTTTATCTGGGACTCTTGGACTGAATATTGACATAAAAATTTAAACTAAGTAAATAAATAAATAAATAAATAAAAATAAAACTTTACAACTTGGGCCACTTTGACAATTTGGCCTGATTTTCAACTAAGTATGGATGGATTTCTTGATTGGGCTGGGAATTTGCTTATTGGGCCTCGCCTTCAAGAATTTGGGCTTTTGTGACTCGTATCATGTATCTTTATGAATCAAGTTATGGTAGTCTATTGATTTTATATCCTTTTTTTGAGTTTAAGAGTTCAAATAGTCTATCATTAACAAGAGTTAGTATGGACTATTATCCAAGCATGAGATCGCATGGGCTTATTCTTATATTCAAGATAGGAGAGTTTGTATGAATTAGTTATATTAAGCCAAAATCGTAAGGATCTTCTTCATATAAGAGTCTGCCAAGGACTAGCTTTAAATCAAAAGTCTACAGTGGCAATCCGCCGAACAAGAGTCTGACAACATCTATTATTTAAGATGGAGTCACAAGTGAGAACCCGTGTGTATAAATTTGCAATTATGACTCCTCTTATAAATGTTCGTAAGTAAGGTCTACAAGTATATGTTTGTCAAGCTCAAGTTCGTGTATAAACGACTTTAATTGTAAATTTGCATGTAATAGAATTCTCCAAGTATGAATCTCCATGTATGAGTCTTCTTGAAATTAATCTGTTGCACGTTAATCCACAATGATAGCAATTGCTAAGGTAACTCACATATGTTCTACTGGCAAAGAGGTAATGTTCCATCTTACAGGAAATCAATACAAATGGGAAGGTAAAAATCAATCTGCATTGTAGCCTATAGTACGAACGGTAGGAACAGAGGGTTATGTTAATACAAAAGGTGTACAAATTCTCAAGATGAGCCAACGTAAGGAAGGAAAGAAGTACACTAGGAAGAATGTCTGAATCCTACTTGTGCAAGCGATGTCAAATAAGAGATCAAAACCATGAAGTTTTTACTTATATTTCATTAAAGGTATATTATATTGGAAACTCACTAAGTTCATTAGAACTTACTTAGTATTTGTTGTGTTATCTAGGTATGATGGTTTATATAAGAAGCTAAAGAGGGATCAAGCCATAATTCGTTCAAGCGTGGGCGAACTTGTGTTCTCATTTGTGACATGTATATAGTTGGGCGACCTTGAGGCCGAACCTCAGGGTCTGAATCTTTGTATCTACGTATGAACTTGATATATTAAATTCCCTGATGAATAATTGTTTAAATGTAGCAAAACCAAATTGCTAATGTTCTCGTAAGTTTGCGTGATAATAACTTAAGCTAAGAATTTGTAACTGTAGCGTTTTAGTTTGGCGGATCAATTAGTCAAATATTTTAAGTTGTTTCTAGTGTTACGCAAACTAAGTTATGTATGATTAAGAAAACATAATTGGCTATTTTAATCGTGTTAGTTTTATAACTTAGTTGAAATTTGTTCGTAGTTCGTTTTGGAGTTGAGGTGACACTTTGTATTCGAACCTGTCAATCAACAGTGTGCCAAATAATTTCTCCTTTCTAAAATGTGTTTAGCCTTTTTTAAAGTTCATATAAGTTAATTATATTTCAATATAATATTGAATATTTTTTAAAATAATTTAAAAGTAATTAAATGTTTTTAAATAATTAATAATTTTAAAAAAGAATTTAAGTATATATCTATAATTATTATTTTATTATAATATTATTTTAAGGGTTAGAATTTGGTACAATGTCAGTAAACTCTTTTTATTCCACAAGCAATCTTAAAAAAATGACACATATCTCTTTATTTAAAATATTTATTTTTTAATATTTTATTGTACCCCTATAGTAGACTTGTCAACCCCTTAACCTTACTTTTGGATTCTAAAAACCTATAGGCAGTGTACCAAATATTTTTCTTTATTTTAAATATTTAAAATTAAAAATATTATAGTAATATTAAATACTTATCACATTATTTAAAAATTGTTAGTTTTGATATTATCTATAAATTTACTTTTTTAAATAATTAATAAATTAAGTATATTTTTAGATTTATTATTTTATTATAAAATATTATAGTATTATTTTAAAATTTTAATATTAAAAATATTATAGTAATATTAAATACTTCCCACATTACTTAAAATTTGTTACTTTTCACACATACGGTAATTAATTTGTTAATTTCAACATGGGACTTGGAAAAAATCTAACTTACCTAGAAGTGTTTATTTCCATTTTTGGGTCAATTTATATATATATATATATATATATATGATTATAGCAATTTGGAGAAACAATTATGGAATGTAATCGCATACTTAAATTCTTGCCATTTGTCGTTATAAATTAAAATAAATACAAATATAGAAATACAATATATATATATATTAAACGTAATTTATGGAATTCTTAATTAAATGTTTTAATGGTAACCCACTTTATTTTAGGTATTTGTAAACCCTAAATTCCAATTAGTAGACTTTACATGGTAATCTTTATACATTATTTTTTTAAACAATTTTTATACATTACTTAATAAAAAAATGAATTGACTAAATTACATTTTAATTCTATTTAATAACATACTATACAATAATAAGTGGTATCATACAAAAATTTACATCTTTTGTCAATGCCCTTTAGCAACTGCATGATTGGTGCAATTATACATTTTTGTTAATGTCAAATTCCCTTTATTATAAAACAGTGCAATTAGTTATTAAAAATAAAATTATTGAAAAAATATATTTTTTACTGTGCAATTAAGGTAATCAATGCCCTTTGTTAATACTAATCAAATGCAAATTAATAAAAACAATATTAAAAATGGCGAAATTAAGGAATAAAATTACCACAAAAAAAGATTGATAGAATTAGTAAAAAGAAAAAAAAGTTTAAACATATAGACATTATTCCCCTGCATAATACTAGTTAAATTACTATAATAGAGAAATATTTTAAGGAAACAAATATTTAAGATTTTATAATCAACGTAATCAATGCATAAATATTTTTCATTAATAAATGCAAAATTCCTTAATTTTATTCTTCTCACTATAAATTAATATATTCGTACATATTTAACAACTTAAAAAATTGATGTATTTGAAACACATCTTCATTCAGATTACAATCCTAAAAAAATTGTGAATGTTATAAATGCTATTAAGCGGATGGTCAACCTTTCACCTTTCATCTCTCTTAGCCTTTCACTTTTTATCTTTTTTAACTTTTAAACTTTCATTTTCCTTAAATCTTTCATATTCTTGTAACCCCTTTTCTATTTATGTATTAAAATATGAAGAGTCTAACCTCCCTATATATATAGAGAAGTATGATATTTGTAAATATGATGAGAAATATAGAATGCAATAGAAATCTTCATATTCTCATATTCATCTTTTATTTATTTTTTTTATAATACGTTATTAGTACGAATGCTCAAAATAATCCAAGAGCCTTGCATTTTTCGTTAGTTTGGATCAAGGCATGTAATGCATTTTATCATGATGTCCATCATGATAAAATTACTTACGTTTATAACTTGTTTCATTTTTTAAGGGTTCCACTAATCCCGTAATTTGTTAAAACCTTCTAACATAGTCAAATTACTTGTAATTAATTTTATGACTAAATTGTTGTAATTATTTGAGTTTTTTTTCTTGTTATGTTATGCTTGAAATTTTTGTTAAGTGATTACTTATATTTGCTTGAAAATTTGTTAAGGAACTACTTATATTTATATTAAATTTATATTGTAGCTATATCATCAATGTCGAACCTTGCAAAACTTGAATTTTTTACTTTTGATATTACTGGAAAAAACTATTTATCTTGGATATTAGATGCTGAAATACACTTAGATGCAAAAAGCCTTAGTGAAACTATTAATGAAGGAAATAAAACATCTAGTCAAGATAAGGCCAAAGCTATAATATTTCTTCGCCATCACCTCCATGAGGGACTAAAGACTGAATATTTGGCTGTTAAAGATCCACTTGTCCTTTGAAATAGTTTAAAAGAAAGATATGACCACCAGAAAACCATAATACTTCTTGAAGCTCGCTATGATTGGTTGCATTTGAGATTACAAGATTTTAAATCTGTGAGTGAATATAACTCGACTATGCTTAGAATCACTTCCCAATTGAAATTATGTGGAGAGAACATAACTGGTGAGAATCTGTTAAAAAAAACATACTCCAGATTTCATGCAAATAATGTTGTCATGCGGACACAATATCATGAAAAAGGTTTTAAGAAATATTCTGAGTTAATATCTTGTCTTCTTGTGGCTAAGCAAAATAATAAACTGTTAATGAAAAATCATGAGTCACGTCCAATTGGCTCTACTCTATTCCCTGAAACGAATGTGACATCATATAACGGAAAGGATAAAGGCCACACTAGCAGTCATGGTTGAGGACATGGCTGTGGCCATGGTCGTGGTCATGGACGTGAACGAGGAGGTAATTTCAAGAATACTCACAGAAGTGGGATCATAAGGATGGAAAGAATGATAAAATACAACTAAGAAAGTGGAAAGTTTGCGCTATCATTGTGGAGGTAAAAACCATTGGTCCCATACTTGTCATACACAAAATCATCTTGTGGAATTATATCAACAATCATTAAAGGATAAAGGGAAGAAAATAAAGATATTTTTTTTGTGATAATGACAGATGATTATGGTATCGTTAGTACAACTCATTTGGAAGTGGCTAATTTCTTCACCACCCCTGAAGGGAATAATTGATCTTTTAATTTTATTATTATAGTTTTAAAGAATAAATTTTATGCAAGTTTGTTATGTTATTAACAACATGGTTATTATATTATGTTTCAAACTATTTATGAAAATTTTATATATTTTGAAAATCTATGTGACATTTATTTGTTTTCTTTGAAGAATATGAATACCTTTCAAATTCAATTAGCGATAAATTGTGAAGACTTATTATCGAAACCATTTTTTATGAGAACAAAAATTTAGTTGTCGACTTAAAAAAACAAAAAAAATGGAGTCGCCACCGATCCTTTATTGAGGTGTGATCGGCTCACCTTAAAAACTATTTTGGTCTGCGAATTTTGAGAAAACAGGTTCGGGAGTCAGTTACGCACGAGGAAGGGTTAGCACCCTCGTAACGCCCAAAATCGGTACTGAATTGATTATTTAATGTCTTAATGTCAAAAGTTTGAAAAGATTTTTTAAAATATGATCATTGTATTTAAAAAAAAACTTGTATAAATCAAATTACATATTAAAATCCTCTTATTTAGGGAATATTCGATTGTTTAAGTTAGATGAAGAAATCGAGACTCAATACGTTGGAGTACAATTTCTCAAAATTCTCAAACTTTGAATATTACCTATTTCATAGGAAAAATTTCATCTCAAGAAAAAAATATATCATACCCAATACATTAGGATACAACATGCTGAATTCCCGAAAATGATTTTTATTTATGCGTTTTGAAAAAATATTCTCGATTATTTAAGGTTAACAAGGAAAATTGGAACCCAATACGTTAGGACTCAATTTTCTCGAAAATCCCAAATATCGAATATTACATGATCTTGAGAGCCTTTGAACAAGAATGGTTTCAATGCTTTGATGAAACCAAATATATTTTCTTTAAAAGTATGATAAAATGTTAATGAATAACATGAAACAAATACTTTAATTTAAATTATATATGTGTATGTATTTACAAAATTTGTATATATATGTATAAGTACAACATAAAAATGTGAAAACATGTGTATGCATATATTAAAAACACACATATAAGCATACATATAAAAAAGAAAAGGAATGAAATATATAAAACAAAAAAATTGATAATAATTTCTAAAAAATGTGTATATATATATGTATGTGAAAATTATGAAAGTAAGATAAAAAATATAAAAGTATGTATAGGTGTATGTATTTAAAAAATAAAAAAATATAAGTATATATATATAGGTAAATCATGAAAATATGTATATGTATATATTTAAATACTTATATATATATGTACAATATGTATATAAAATAATGGAATATATAGAATAATAAAAAATATTTATAATAATTTAAAAATAAAAAAGTGTATATATATACTATAGAAAATAAATGTATATTTTGAATTATAAAATATGGGAAATATATGTGTACTATAAAATATTTATGTATACATATATAACATATAAAGTATATGCGTGTAGTTGAAGAAGTACATGGTTATAATAATAATAATAATAATAATAATAATAAGAGTATTAATAGTATTAACATACTAAAAAAACTAAAGTGTTAGATTAGGGATCAGATTGAAAATAAACGAAGATCGGGGGTCAGAATTAAAAAAACACAAGGGACCAAATCCCAATGCGCACAACAAGAGGAGGACCCAAAGGGAAATATTCCCATGCTGGTCAAACGGCACCGTTTCTATGGACCAAATTAAAACAAAAAGAAAAAAATGGCTAAATTGAAAATACATGAAATACTGCATTAAAATCAAACAAAAAAATGGGAGACCAAACGCGCAAATTTCCCATTAACAAGAAAAACAAGCGGATCTAGTGTTTCTCGGTCGGGTCATCGGGTTCGGCCCTATACGATGTCGTTTTGAGGCCACTGAAGCAGGCCTCAAACGACGTCGTTTCGCAGCCGTTATAAAACCAAATTTTTTTCTAAAAACCTCATTTTTCCCTTTAATTCAAAGTAGCAGAGTAACATTCTGCTTGAGTTTTGCTATTTCCCTGCCATCGTTCTCAGCTCCAACCAAACCCCGGTGCTCCGTCAAGCTCCAATTTGAGCGAGGTGAACGCGGTTTCGACGGCGAATCTTGGGATGTAATACCTCCCCCTCCCTTTACTGTAGTTTATGTATATATAAAAAAATGAAACAAAAAAAAACAGAAAATAGACAATAATAGACGCGATTCACCTTTAATCTTTGGTTTTTCTTTTATTTTAATGTCTGTCTGTGTCTCCCCCTATTTACAGATTTTAATTCTCTTTATAGCCAAAACAAAAATAAAAGAAAGAAATAAAAGATATATAAAACAAATAATAATAATAATATTTCTTTCCTTCCATTTCACTATTAGTCCCTTTCTTTTCGCTGCTTGCTTCCTTGTTTGCTATATTGCAGGTACGTGGCCAGTCAACGTGGAGGCATACGTGGGAGCTGTTGTGTGTGGGAGCGGCGCACGTGTAGGGGAGGCCAGTTTAAGGTTTCTGAAAATTTGATTTTGGGCTAGGGTTTTGGTCTGATGTATTGTCATTGGGCTTAGGTTAATAGTTTATGGGTTGGTCTTGTTTTGAGTGGGCTGGGCAAAATAGACTATTACAGCTGCCCCTCTTTGCTTGTTGACGTGCAACGAGAACATAGCAAAGACTTTAGAAATGATCAATTTTGCCCGGTTGTGCTAAATCTTGGTGCTCTTTCTCTTCAAGTAGCCCCATTTCAACCTACTGCATCTTCGGAGGTATTGATGCTTCGACCCACTCCACTTGTAACTTCTCAAAAGAACAAAATTTGTTATCTTTAGTCTGCTCCACTGCAACTTCATAGAGATAAGACTTGTAACTTCAACCTTGTTCTGCTATAATTTTAAAGATAAGTCTGATGCGATCTACTCTCTGCAACTTCAGAGAGATAAGATCTATGGCTTTAATCTGCTCCATTGCAACTTCAGGGAGATAGGATTGGTTTCTTCTATCTGCTCCACTGCAACTTCAGGGAGATAAGACTGGATGCGATCTGCTCTACTGCAACTTTAGCAAGATAAGATCTGTGGTTTTAATCCGCTCCACTGCAACTTCAGGGAGATAGGATTGGTTTCTTTTGTCTGTTCCACTGCAACTTCAGGGAGATAAGACTGGATACGATCTGCTCTACTGCAACTTTAGAGAGATAAGATATGTTTAATCCACTCCACTGCAACTTCAGGGAGATAGGATTGGTTTCTTCTGTCTGCTCCACTACAACTTCAGGGAGATAAGACTGGATACGATATGCTCTACTGTAACTTCAGAGAGATAAGATCTGTTTAATCTGCTCCACTGCAACTTCAGGGAGATGGGATTGGTTTCTTCTATCTGCTCCACTGCAACTTCAGGGATATAAGACTGGATACGATCAGCTCTACTGCAACTTCAGAGAGATAAGATCTGTGGTTTTAATCCGCTCCACTGCAACTTTAAGGAGATAGGATTGGTTTCTTTTGTCTGCTCCACTGCAACTTCAGGGAGATAAGACTGTATGCAATCTGCTCTCTGCAACTTCAGAGAGATAAGATCTTTGGTTTTAATCTGCTCCACTGCAACCTTAGGGAGATAGGATTATTTTCTTCAATTTTTTTAACTGTAATATTGGGGAAACAATATTCACTGTCGTAGCTTCAATCTGTTCCACTGCACAGCCAGGAAAGTAAGATTCGCTATTGTAGCTTCAATCTTTTTAACTGCAATGTCGGGGAAGCAAGATTTGCCTTTGTGACTTCAATCTGTTCCACTGCACCACCTGGAAAGTAAGATTCGCTGTTGTAGCTTCAATCTTTTCCACTGTATTGCCAAAGAGATAGGATTCGCTACCCACAACTTCAATCCTCTTCACTTCAGCTATTCCAAGTCTTAACGCCAGGGAGATAAGATTTGCCGCCCTCAGCTTTAATCTGCTCTGCTATAACGTCAAGGAAACAAGGTTGGTGTCTTCGATCTGCTTCATTGCCAATACAGGAAGGCAAGATCTGGTGTTTTCAGCCTGCTCCACTGCAACCCAGGGAGGCAAGGCTTACAATCTTCAACCTATTTCACTGCTGTCTAGGGAGATAGGGCTTACAATCTTCAACCTATTCCACTGCTGTCCAAGGAGATATGACTTGCAATCTTCAACCTATTCCACTATTGTCCATGGAGATAGGATTCACAATCTTCGATCTGCTTCGTTGTCAGTATAGGAAGGCAAGATCTGTTATTTTTAACCTGCCCCGCTATAACCCAGGGAGGCATAGCTTTGATTTCACCGATCTATTCTTCGAGGAACATGACCTTTTATAATGAATCCAATTATGCCTAAGATTAGGATGGCATGATCAAAATGCATCAAATGCTCGTAACTAGACATGTGTGAATGGTGTTTGCATGAATGTAGAATGCTATTTTTTTTAGAATGATCCTTCTTAAGTTATCATTGCTCGAAGTTTATTAAGGCTTTATCACTGACATGCTACAATGCCTTCCTGCTCGGTTGGTGTTTTCAATAAGACACTTAGTCAAATTGCCCCCACTGTAAACCTCAAAGTTCAATCCACTGGGACATAAAATTTGTACCATCATTCTTCCACTGCAACCCGAGGGTAGAAATATATGGCTTTTTCTCAATCCTCTCCTATCACAATTTAAGGATACAAGATCTAAATCTCTTTGGTCCCTTACACCATTCCTCGAGTGTCATACCAAAAGCTCATGCACAAATAAAAGCTTTATTCTCCGAGGAAACCTCTTCCTATTGCCTAGTGATCATTGCTTGCTTGTTTATTTAAGCTCTGACATCAACACGATATCTTGTCATTTTGTTCAATCAATGTTTTTGACAACAAAATCCAAAGTCCTAATTTAGACTCTTCCTTTTCAGATTTCCAACCTTTAAACCTAGTGCGTTCTAAATAATAATCATGTTTCAGGCTCCTGTATTATTTAGAAACTTCTAGAGTAATATGCAAAAACTTCCCTTGTGAAAGTTTTACTAGTCCATTAATCATTATTCTAATGCAACACACTTGCAAAAAGAACAAAATGATGGACAAAATAGAGCTAGTTCTGAGCATAGCTTAAAATGAATAAATTATCAAATATAGTAAAGAAGGATAACAAAGAAATTAATTGGGAATGTGTATCTTGGAAACGAATGAAGTGTTCCAAGAATAAAAAATTCAGTATAAATAGTATGAATATTGGGTGCCCCAGATATCGCTGCTTGAACTTCTCTGTATAAACTTTCTGAAGACCCTTCTAAGTTTGACATGTGTTTAGGAGATCTACAGTACTCTACCAATGCCCCAAGATGTTGCGTACCCTTTCCTGATGATTCAGGTATAACAAGAGCACCACATGCCCAAATCTGGTTAAAATTTGAGTTGTTCTGATCACCTCATGCCCCATTCTGATCAACATTTGAGTCACCCTTTTTGGGTTTTCAACTCAAATCCCCTTTGGTCTTAAGGTGCCCTTTGCGGGTTTTCACCTCGGCCTCTCCATTTTTATTTTTATTTTCTTTTTCTTTTTCTTTTTTATCACTTTTATTTTTATTTTGATTTTGACCCTTTTTTTAATTTGAACTCATAAGATTAGGCAAGTCCTCATTATCCCTTTCGATTAGAACCAATGTTTTTCTAGATAAAGTCTTCCACATAAGATCTTCCACTTTCATCTTGTATGCGTAAGATCTTCTTTGTTATCAAATTTCTTTCATAGAGCCTTCTGGGGTAAAATTTAACTATGACGAAAAACTTTGGATCTTCCTCTTCAATTAGGATGAAATCCAACCAAATTTCACTGTATCGTTCATGATGTTAATATTGAACATACTACAAATTTCTGATATCGTGTTGTTGTTCAGATTACAATGTCAGTGATTAACCTGAGCATATCCTAGTATGACCACGCGAAGACGTCTTTGAGCTATTGAGGTAACTCAACAAGGTTCTGCTTTGTTTCTCCAGTTATGCACGTTCACAATCTCCATTGTCTCCTCATAAGGTAAAATTTCCTTCCTGCTCTACCATCCTCAACAAGTCTATTTCATTTTCAAAGTCATGAGACCCCTCTAAACACCTACATTGCTCAAAAGAAAATTCTGAGTCTGTAGTAGTGTCACTCATGTCATTGATATCTAGGGACCCATAGTAGGTACCAAAGAATATATGAATTTATGTACAATATGATTATGAATGAAAGAATGATGTGGAAGAGAGTTCAAAAGAATGAAAGAATAATTATTCAAAAAGAATGAAAGAATATTTGCTCAAAAATGAATGTAAAAATGTATTTTATTAGAATAATAACGTTCAGACATGAGCCTATTTCACAAAAGAGTTCTTATTGCCTCTAGGCTAAAAGCAACAAGTGTGTTCTGAATATTACTCTGAGTAAGCTCTAAATACTATAGGGGTTTCTTCTGCAGTCCAATTATTTAGAACACTCCAAGGTTTATAAAGGCGAATATCTAACAAGGTCCCTTCTTCAGTTGTTTCTTCGTATATGTCACTGATGTAAACACTTCCCAACACCTCTTCATATATTGCATTCACCCCATTGTCAATCATGATTGGGTAGCGGATTTTCTGCACTAGATGAGTCATCAAACTTGACAACACCTATGATGATGAGTTTTTCAACTAGCTTTTTGAAGGTAATGCAATTCTTTATTGAGTGCCCCATAGTTCTCGCATGGTAGTCACATTATGCGTTCGCATCATACCACTTGGGATACGGAGGTTGTAGAGGCTTCGCATGAAAAGAGGAAACAACATGTGCATCAAACAAGCTTTGATACAGCTCCTTATACGACATTGGAATTGGCGTGAACTGGAGTTTCTCAGTACCTTGCTTCACACCTGATTCTTGTCTTAATGAACCCTGCTGATTAGCAACCACTTTTCTTGGTTGATTCACTGTAATCGATTTGCTATACGTATTCACGCTGTTCACCTCATTTTCTTTTTCCTTTGAGGCTTGTCTTCTGTTATTTCCTCCAGCATCAATCTTTCCGCTCCTTATGGCACTTTCAATCATTTCACCATTCATAACTATGTCAAAAAAGCTTTTTGTAGCACTTCCTAACATATGTGTGATGAACGAGGCTTTCAATGTATTTATAAAGAGCATTGTCATTTCTCTTTCCAAGAGTGGTGGCTGAACTTGGACGGCGATCTCCCTCCACCTCTGTGCGTACTGCCTAAAGCTTTCATTCGATTTCTTTTCCAAGTTCTGTAAGGTGATTCTATCAGGAACCATATCTGCTACATAACTGTACTGCTTCATAAAATCCTATGCCAAATCTCTCCAAGAACTAATCCTGGTACGACTCAATGGATTGTACCATTTAGACGATGCCCCTGTGAGGCTATCTTGGAAGCAATGTATTAATAATTGGTCGTTGTTGACATACCCAGTCATTCGCCAAATCTGGGACCAAACTCAGATCCTTTGCATCAATCCCACGATAGTTGTCAGTGCTCTCTATTGCTCTGAACTTCTCTTCAATCCATTTCCACCTTTCCTCTAGTTGCTTTTGTAATTCCTCTTTTGTTTTTTCTTTTTCAACCACCTCACCAAAATCGGGAATAACAGGATTGACAGGATTATTCTTAGGGCTAGAGCCTGATCCGACTTGGAAATTCATTGACCTTGAAGCATCAGTTTGAAACTGTTGAGGCCTAATGGTGACAGAAGATTTGCATGAGTATACTTTAGCTCGGGCTTGCACACGTGGAGGAGTAAAGCCTGGAGGATAAAGAGGTTCATCATCGCCTCCCTCTTCAACATTAGCCATAGGGCATTTTCCCTTTTTCTTTTCCCCTAGTCAACAGTTGAGTTAACTGAGTCATCATATTCCCTTAAGATTCCATGATTTTGTCTATCATATTCTACTGAATTTTCTCGAGCTGCTCCTTCATTTGCTGCTGAAGTTGATCCTGCATTTCTTTTTGGAATTGCTCGAGCTTTTCCAATCTTTGGTACATATTTTTTTATTTCGCCCGTGTACTGTAACGATGTTGAATTGGTTGGTTAGATTCCAGATTAACGATGTTGAATTGATTCTTATTGAATCCAGTTTAAAAAACTTTACTAGAAGAAAATTTTCTTTACATAAAGCGGATACATATATACAGCTTTGCCCTCATACTCCAGGCGAAGACATCTTCTCTTTCTTCATCCGGATGCTAAGATAGATTTTGCGAATTCTTCAAAAAGGGATGTCTCCCCTACCTCTTTTTTGCTTGATTTTAATACTCGTTCATCCTCGTAATGCTTATGAGTTTCTTTAAGGAAGTTGGAATGTCGACAGCTCTCGAATAATTAGCTTGAATCTTCGGGCCATGAAGTAAAGACATGTACTCCTCTATCACCCTTCTTTTGTTGTGTTTCTTGAAATATATTCAAACAACCGTATTATCTTCCACTTTATCAAGAAATCCTTTTTTCATGACAAGCTCTCTATTTAGCAATCAAACTTGAATCAACACCTCTTTTCTAAGATGAAAATGCAATGCAATCATGATGCCATGCAGTCAAAACAAAACACAACAAGCCAGTATTAGGTATAAAAAACAAATAGAAAATAATAAAAAACCTACTCGGGTAGCTACTAGGGTTCAGTATAATTCTACCCAAGGTAAGTTCCTAAAGTTCACTATATAAGGTTTGGCTTCTAGGGCAAAGGTACCCGAACCAGCAGATTCTTCAATCCTCACCCATTATAGGCTCATACAGACCGAGTTCAGTTCAAGGGGATACATTTCCCTATGGCTACACGGATATGAAAATCTCATGAAGACATAGGTACGAATGTATCCCGAAAGCGATCCACTATCCTGAACGGAGGTTAAAACCTCACGAAGGACTAGTTTCTCACTCCCACTTAGAGGGGTAAAATTGACCATGAAATGAAAAATACAAATAAACTAACGGATTTAGACCAATTAAGAAGGCATATCATGAGGAAAACCAATGAATGAAAAAGGGGAAATCATGATTTAAAACAAATTTTGATTTTTTCCGAAAAAAAGACAAAAATTAATCAATTTATGGCTCGACTCTCTAAAATGTCCCCAGTGGAGTCACCAAGCTGTCGAAACCATTTTTTATGAGAACAAAAATTTAGTTGTCGACTTAAAAAAAACAAAAAAATAGAGTCGCCACCGATCCTTTACTGAGGTGTGATTGGCTCACCTTAAAAACTATTTTGGTCTGCGAATTTTGAGAAAATAGGTTCGGGAGTCAGTTACGCACGAGGAAGGGTTAGCACCCTCTAACGCCCAAAATCGGTACCGAATTGATTATTTAATGTCTTAATGTCAAAAGTTTGAAAAGATTTTTTAAAATATGATCATTGTATTTAAAAAAAACTTGTATAAATCAAATTACATATTAAAATCCTCTTATTTAGGGAATATTTGATTGTTTAAGTTAGATGAAGAAATCGAGACTCAATACGTTGGAGTACAATTTCTCAAAATTCTCAAACTTTGAATATTACCTTTTTTATAGGAAAAATTTCATTTCAAGATAAAAATATGTCATACCTAATACATTAGGATACAACATGTTGAATTCCCGAAAATGATTTTTATTTATGCATTTTGAAAAAATATTCTCGATTATTTAAGGTTAACAAGAAAAATTGGGATCCAATACGTTAGGACTCAATTTTCTCGAAAATCCCAAATATCGAATATTACATGATCTGAAAGCCTTTGAACAAGAATGGTTTCAATGCTTTGATGAAACCAAATATATTTTCTTTAAAAGTATGATAAAATGTTATTGAATAACATGAAACAAATACTTTAATTTAAATTATATATGTTTATGTATTTACAAAATTTGTATATATATATATGTATAAGTACAATATAAAAATGTGAAAACATGTGTATGCATATATTAAAAACACACATATAAGCATACATATAAAAAAGAAAAGGAATGAAATATATAAAACAAAAAAACTGATAATGATTTCTAAAAAATGTGTATATGTATATGTATGTTAAAATTATGAAAGTAAGATAAAAAATATAAAAGTATGTATAGGTGTATGTATTTACAAAATAAAAAAATATAAGTATATATATAGGTAAATCATGAAAATACGTATATGTATATATTTAAATACTTATATATATGTATAATATGTATATAAAATAATGGAATATATAGAATAATAAAAAATATTTATAATAATTTAAAAATAAAAAAAGTGTATATATATACTATAAAAAATGAATGTATATTTTGAATTATAAAATATGGGAAATATATGTGTACTATAAAATATGTATGTATACATATATAACATATAAAGTATATGCGTGTAGTTGAAGAAGTACATGGTTATAATAATAATAATTATTATTATTATTATTATTATTATTATTGTCGAAATCATTTTCTTGAAAACAAAAATAAGTTATCGACTTTAAAAACAAAAATTGGAGTCGCCACCGATCATTTATTAAGGTGTGATCGGCTCACCAAAAAAAACAATTCTGGTCTGCAAAATTTGATAAAACAGGTTCGGGAGTCAGTTACGCACGAGGAAGGGTTAACACCCTCGTGACGCTCAAAAATCGGTACCAAATTTGATTATTTTATGTCTTGATGTCGAAAATTTGAAAAGATTTTAAATAGAAAATTTTAACCCGTGAATGAATCTAAAATGATAAAACATTCTCATTTCAAAGAAATAAAACACCACACCCAGTAAGTTAGGGCACAATATTTTATATCTTCAAAATACCGAATATTGCTTTTTATTTCAGAAATTCTTATTTCGAGATAACGAAATGTCACGACCAGTAAGTTAGGACCCGACATTTTGAATTCCCGAGAATAAGGTTTTATTTGAAAATTGCGAATTTATTGTAAAATAAATACTTAGCTTTCTAAATTCATCGAAAAATGATCACGATCTAGTAAGTTAGGACACGATCTTTCTCGAGAATCATGATTACCAAATATTTAAAATTTAAAAACGATTTTAATGATTTGACGAAACCAAAAGATATTTTC
Organism: Gossypium hirsutum; assembly: GCF_007990345.1. Taxonomy (NCBI): domain Eukaryota; kingdom Viridiplantae; phylum Streptophyta; class Magnoliopsida; order Malvales; family Malvaceae; genus Gossypium; species Gossypium hirsutum. The sequence continues at coordinate 52,821,020 of NC_053438.1, read as the reverse complement.
TTTAAAAATATGCTAAAATGTTAATGCATAACATGAAACCATTACCTTAATTTAAATTATATGTACACGTATTCACAAAATAAAATATGATATATAAGTAAATTTTAAAGATATGTATATGCATATATGAAAACATGTATGAAAGTTATGAAAATAAATTATAAAATATGGATAGGTATATAAACATATAAGTAAAATATATTAATAAATTATGAAAACGTGTATATATATATAAGAAAAATGCAAAAAATATATTTATAACAACTTTGAATAGTGTGTACTTACATATTATAAAAAATGTATATATATTTGCATTATAAAATACGAAAAAAAACTATATGAATATTATAAAGTGTAAATATAGATACGTAATAAAACTAAGAAGAATAAAGTAATAATAAAATATATAAGTTATGCATATGTATTTAAAACCATTTAAAATATATTCATATATATATATATATATTTAAATAATAAGATACATATATGCATATATATTGGTATGGAAATATTCGTGATAATAATAAATGCTAACAATAATACAGTAATAATAATACAATTTAACAGTATTTAAAAAATATATATAAAATGATAAATTAAGAATTAATTTGAAAATAAACAGAGTTTAAAGGTTAAATTCAAAAATAGAAAACGAGAAAGGGAGCAATTCAAAACACGCACAATAGGAAGAGGACCGAAAGGGAAATTTACCCAAACTGACCAAAACGCTGCACATCATTTGGAACAATTTGAAACAGAAATAAAACATATTACGAAATTTAAAAGAAATAAAAAATGATTTAAAAAAACTGTAAAAACAAGGGGACTAATTGCGTAAATGGCCCATTTTGAACCCTATAAAATCCCATTTTAAAACCCTAAAATCATTTCCCTTTTCTGCAACAGCAGCCACCACAAGGACTGCTCCACCTTCTCCTCTGTTTTCAAGCCAAACTCTCCTCTTCCAACTTCGATTTGGACGAAGAGAAGCAAAGATGCCGACGGCGCGCCTCTTTTGGTAAGGATTTCTCCTCCTCCTTTTATTTTTGTTTGGTGTGCAAAGGAAAAGAAAAGAAAAACAAACAAAGAAATCAGTGAGTAAGAAAAAAAAATAGACCCAGAAAATCACCTTCAAAATCCTTGCTTTTCTGTTTTTCTTCTTTATTTCCTTTAATTTTCAATACCAAAATTTGCTAACCCTTTTACAAAGATTGATTGGCCTTTTTTTATCCCGACTCATTTACAATTTATTGTTGTATATTCGGTCCTTGCTATTGTTTGTGGTTTTGTTGCAGGTGAAGAACGTGCATGGTGGGTGTGGGGGTTTGCTGAACGTGAGTGGAAACGGTTGCCGCGACATGGGCAATTGCTGCAGCGCCGAAGAAACTGCTGCTAGGGTTCAGTTTTTTTCTGCTGAAATAGTTCAATAGCTTGGGCTGTAATTTGGACTAACAGATGGGCTTGTAACTTGGGCCACGTTTTATTAAATTTGTAATTGTGTTTGGTTTTAGTTTCTGTTTTGGGCTTCGGGCAATAATTGGGTATCACAGCTGCCCCTCTTTGCTCGTTGACGTGTAACGGAACAGAGCAAAGACTAAAAAGCCCAATTTTGCCCGGTCATGTTGGACCTTGGCGCTCTTCAAGTAGCCTCATTCCAACCTACTGCGTCTTCAGAGGTATAGGAATCGGTGCTTCAATCTACTCCACTGCAACATCAAGGAGGTAGGACTTGTACCTTGTAGCGTCTTAAAAGAATAAAATTTGCTATTTTTAGTCTGCTCCACTGCAAGTTCAGGGAGATAAGACTAGATGCGATCTGCTCTCTGCAACCTCAGAAAGATAAGATCTGGATGTTAATCCGCTCCACTGCAACTTCAAGGAGATAGGATTGATTTCTTCTGTCTACTCCACTACAACTTTAGGGAGATAAAATCTGGATGTGATCTGCTCTCTGCAACCTCAGAAAGATAAGATCTGGATGTTAATCCGCTCCACTGCAACTTCAGGGAGATAGGATTGATTTCTTCTGTCTGCTCCCCTGCAACTTCAGGGAGATAAGACTGGATGCGATCTGCTCTCTGCAACCTCAGAAAGATAAGATCTGGATGTTAATCCGCTCCACTACAACTTCAGGGAGATAGGATTGATTTCTTCTGTCTGCTCCCCTGCAACTTCAGGGAGATAAGACTGGATGCGATCTGCTCTCTGCAACCTCAGAAAGATAAGATCTGGATGTTAATCCGCTCCACTGCAACTTCAGGGAGATAGGATTGATTTCTTCTGTCTGCTCCACTGCAACTTTAGGGAGATAAGATCTGAATGTTAATCCGCTCCACTGCAACTTCAGGGAGATAGGATTGATTTCTTCTGTCTGCTCCACTGCAACTTCAGGGAGATAAGACTGTTTCACCGGTTTGTTCTCTGGGGAACATGACCTGTATAATTCAATTTATGAACCTAATTATGCCTAATGGATGTCATGATTAGAATAAATCAAATACTCCTAACTAAGCGTGTATGAATGAATGTAAAATATTATTTTTAGAGAATGACCCCGCTTAGGTTAGCATTACTCAAAGTTTACTAAGACTTTATCACCGACGCACTAGAACATCCTCTTGTTCAGCTAGCATTTTCGAAGAAACACTTAATCAACCTGCCCCTACTGTAAACTTTAGGGTTTAATCCACTGTGACACAAAATTTGTATCATCTTCTCACTGTAACCCAAGGGTAGAAAAACATGACTTCTCGATCTTCTCTTATCGCAATGTGAAGCACTTTGGACTTCTATACCATTCTTAGGGTGTCATACCAAATGCCTATGCACAAATGAAAGATTTTCTTCTCCGAGAAAGCATCCTTTTATTACAAGGTGATCATTGCTTATTGGTTCATTGACGCTTTGTCACCAACACGACATCTTGTCATTTTGTTTAATCAATGCTTTTGACAATAAAATCCAAAGAGATAGTCTTAATTTAGACTCTTCCCTCTCAGATTTCCCACCTTTAAACCAAGTGTGTTCTAAACAATAGTCATGTTTCAGGTTCCCATATTATTTAGAAACCTCCAAAGTAATAATGCAAAATCCTTTGTAAAAGTTTTATTACTCTATTAATCGTTATTCTAATGCAACATGCTTTGCCAAAAGAAAAAAACAATGAATAGATAGAATTGAATTAAGAGCATAGCTCAAAATGAATAAATTATCAATATATTGAGAATAAAAGAGGAATTGACTCGTATCTTGGAAAAGGATAAAGTATTCAAAGAATAAGCAATTCAAAATAAATAATATGAAGACTAGGTGTCCCAGATATTGCAGTTTGAACTTCTCTGCACAGACTTCCTGAAGACCACTCTGAATCCGACATGTGCTTAGAAGATCTACAGTACTTTGTCGATGCCCCAAGATGTTTCGTCCCCTTTTCTACTTGTTCAATCATTGCAAGATCACCGAATGCGTCACCTGATCAGCATTTGAGCCACCCTTTTCCGGGTTTTCAACTCAAATCCCCTTTGGTCTCAAAGTGCCCTTTACGGGTTTTCGCATTGGCCTCTCCTTTTCCTTTTTTTTCTTTCTTTCTTTCTTTTTTTTAAGAAAAGTATTTCTTAACTGAATCTGAGTTTACAGGGTTTGGCAAGTCCTTGCCATCCATCTCACTCAAAATCAAAGCTCCCCCTGAAAAAGCTTTCTTTAAAACATATGGACCTTCCCAATTTGGCATCCATTTCCCTCTGAAATCCTTTTGTATAGGAAGGACTCTTTTCAACACCAGCTCCTCCTCATTAAATTCTCTAGGACGAACTTTTTTGTTGTAGGCCCACATCATCCGTTTTTGATACATTTGACCATGCCGAACAGCTTTTAGCCTTTTCCCTTCAATTAAGTTCAATTGATCATAACGAGATTGAACTCATTCTGCCTCATCCAATTTCAACTCAGATAATACTCGGAGAGAAGGAATTTCTATCTCAATAGGTAAAACTGCTTCCATGCCATAAACCAAAGAGAAAGGTGTTGCCCAAGTCGACGTCCTGACAGACGTTTTATAAGCAAAGAGAGCAAATGGTAATTTCTCATGCCAATCCCTGTAAGTCTCGGTCATCTTTCCCACAATTTTCTTGATATTCTTATTAGCTACTTCTGCTGCACCATTCATCTTTGGGCGGTATGACGATGAGTTATGATGTCTGATCCCGAATTGACTGCAGACCTCCGCTATTGCACTATTGTTCAAATTCAGTGCATTATCAGATATGATCCTCTCAGGCATTCCATATCGACATATGATTTCCTTTTTCAAGAATTTGCTAACTGCTGGCTTCGTGACGTTTGCATATGAAGCAGCCTCCACCCATTTGGTAAAGTAGCCAATAACCACAAAGATGAAGCGATGCCCGTTAGAAGCTTTGGGCGATATTGACCCAATGACGTCCATACCCCACATAGAGAAAGGCCATGGAGAAGTCATAACATGAAGAGGTGAAGGAGGTGTATGCCTTTTATCACCATAAATTTGGCATTTATGGCACTTCTTAGCATAGCTGATGCAATCCCTTTCCAAAGTAGACCAATAATACCCAAACCTCATGATCTGCCTGGCCATTGTGAAACCATTCGCATGTGTGCCACAGATACCTTCATGGACTTCTTCTAGAATTTTTCTAGCTTCTACTGCATCCACACATCTTAACAATACTTGATCCTTCCCTTTTCTGTACAGGATTTCTCCATCTAGAACATAGTCAATAGCCAATCTTCTCAGTGCTCTTTTATCATTCTCCGTTGCCTAATCTGGATACTCACGATTCTTTACATATCATAATATATTCAAATACCAGGGATGATCATCCTTCCCCTCTTCCTCGACATTATAGCAATGAGCCGGGGTTTCAAAAATACTCATCTGGATATGCTTCATGTCCTCTAACCTATTCACTCGGATCATGGAGGCTAAGGTAGCCAACGCATCAGCCATCTGATTCTCATCTCGTGGAAGATAACAAAAAGTAATGTCATCACTCTCGTCCATCAATTCAAGAACCATCTTTCGATAACTGATCAGTTTAGAGTCCCTTGTTTCCCATTCTCCCTTGAGTTGATATATCACTAGTGCAGAATCCCCATACACTTCTAACATTTTGATTTTATGCTCGATGGCTGCACGAATGCCCATAATGCACGCTTCATACTCTGCCATATTATTTGTGCAATCAAAATCCAGCTTGCTAGCAAAAGGATAATGATCTCCGCTTGGAGATATTAGGACTGCCCTAATTCCATTACCCACAGCATTTGAGGCTCCATCAAAATTTAACTTCCACACCTGATCCATTTGGGGATTTTCTTCAGCAGTTGTCACATACATCAAATCCTCATTTGGGAAATCAAAGTTCAAAGGCTCATAATCCACCAAGGCTCTGCTAGCTAAGAAGTCAGCTATTGCGCTCCCTTTCACAGCCTTCTGACTCACATACACTATGTCAAATTCAGAAAGCAAGATCTGCCATCTGGCCATTCTTCCATTTAAAGCTGTCGACTCCATCATATACTTTAAGGGGTCTAACTTTGAAATTAGTAATGTCGTGTGATACAACATATATTGTCGTAATCTTCGAGTTGTCCAAACCAAAGCACAACATAACTTCTCAATAGCTGAATATCTCACTTCACAATCTGTGAATTTCTTATTGAGATAGTATATTGCCCTTTCTTTTCTCCCTGTCTCATAATGTTGGCCTAACACGCACCCCATGGAATTGTCAAATACTGTTAGATACAGTATTAATGGCCTATCCGGATTAGGTGGTGATAGTACTGGAGGATTAGACAAATATTGTTTTATTTTGTCAAAAGCCTTCTGGCATTCTTCATCCCAAACGCCCGGATTATGTTTTTTTAGGAGACGAAATAGGGGATCACATTTCTCAGTTAGTTGTGAAATAAACCGAGAAATGTAGTTCAATCTTCCCGAAAAACCCCGTACTTCCTTCTGTGTGTGTGGTGGAGGTAAATCACGTATTGCCCTGACTTTGTCTGGATCAACTTCAATTCCTTTCCCACTGACTATGAAGCCCAACAACTTCCCCGATCTAGCTCCAAAAGTGCACTTTGTTGGATTAAGCTTGAGCTGGAAATTTCTTAATCTCAAAAATAATTTTCGCAGCACTTGAACATGCTTCTCTTCTGTTCTAGATTTTGCAATCATATCGTCAACATAAACCTCAATCTCCCTGTGCATCATGTCATGAAACAAAGTTACCATAGCTCTTTGATAAGTTGCCCCCGCATTCTTTAATCCAAAGGACATCACTTTATAACAGAACGTTCCCCACAAAGTGATAAATGTGGCCTTTCTCATATCTTCTGGATGCATCTTTATTTGATTGTATCCAGAAAAACCGTCCATGAGAAAACAATGAATAGCCTGCAGTATTATCTACCAAAGTATCAATGTGAGGCAACGGAAAATTATCTTTTGGACTGGCCCTGTTCAAATCCCTATAATCCACACACATTCGCACCTTCCTATCTTTCTTAGGGACAGGGACAACATTAGCTACCCATTCTGAATACTTAACTTCTTGCAAGAACCCAGCATCAAACTGCTTCTTGACTTCTTCTTTTATCTTTAGCACAATGCCAGGCCTCATTCTTCTGAGCTTCTGCTAAACTGGCTTGCAATCCTCTTTTATGGGAAGACGGTGCACCACAATATCAGTGCTCAACCCAAGCATATCCTGATATGACCATGCAAAGACATCTTTGAATTCCCGGAGTAACTCAATGAGGTCCTGCTTTGTCTTAGCAGAAATGTCAGTTCCGATCTTTACTTCTTTTCCCTCCTCTAGACTCACAATCTCCAATGATTCTTTATGAGGTAAGATTTGCTTATCCTCCTCTTCTACCATTCTCAATAAGTCTGGAGATAAATCACAGTCTACGTCATCTTTAAAATTCTGTGATCCTTCTAAACATCTGTCTCGTTCGAAAGGTGATTCTGAGTCTGAAGCAGCGTCACTCATATCATTGATATCGGGGGACCTATGATAGGTGCCAAAGAATATACAAAGAATATATGAATTTATGAACAAAATATGATTATGAAATGAATAAAGAATGATGTAGAAAAAAGAATAAAAGAATAATTACTCGAAAAAAAGAATAAAAGAATACTGGCTCAAAAATGCATACGAAAAAGTATATTTATTATAATATCCAAGATGTGCCTAATCCATAAAGAAATTATATTTTAAGTTAAATCGACAAGGATGTTCTGCATATTTACTCTGAACAAGCTCTAAAAACTACAAGAATCTCTTCCGCAGTCCAATTGTCTAGATCACTTCCAGGCTCGTAAGGGCAAATCTCCAGCCAAGTCTCTCTTTCAACCGTGCCTAGGGCATTGATATGAACATCTCCTAATATTTCTTCAACACCTTCCACCTCTAGCACTCTTTGTTCCGGATGAATAAACCCTCCTGATACGAAGGTCTTGAATATGTGAGGAAAAACCATAGGCTCCCAACTAACTTCATTTCCACTCAGGCGTGCCTTTCTTCTCTCCTGTCTTCTCTCTATTTCCCTTCTTCTTTGTTTTACATTTGGTCTATAACCCAGACCAAAGCTATCAAACTTTTCTTTCATCAGTGGTGCTTCAACTCTTCCTTGCAAATCTCTTCCCAAACCTTTTCCGGGTACAGCTCCTCTTCCCACCATTAATTGAAGGCCCATTCTTGTAGTCTTGGATATCTTCAGTACTGAAATTCTATTCCCCTCAGCAATAAATGTTGTATTAATAAACTCTAAAGTCCGGAAAGAACATTCCACCGCCTCTTCGTCCGTCTCCACATATGGTGCATTGCTGGTCACTGACGCAATAATACTTTCTTCGGTATTTATTGTCACTAACCGTCATTCTGTCACCAATTTTAACTTCTGATGCAGCGTTGAAGGCACGGCCGCCGCCGAATGTATCCAAGGTCTGCCTAATAAACATTATATGAAGGCTTGATATCCATTACAATGAAATCTACTTCATAAGTATTCGGGCCTATCAGCAACGGTATCTCAATCCTCCCCAAAACTTTCCTTTCCATCCCATCGAACGCTCTTACCACGTTTTGACATGTTTTCATATGTGAGCTATCCACAGGTAGCCTATTGAGAGTAGATAAGGGCAGTACATTCAATGCAGACCCATTATCAATTAAAACTCCCGACACCAAGCTTCCTTTACACTGAGCAGTAATGTACAGAGCTTTAGTAGACCCCATACCTCTAGATGGTATTTCGTCATCGTTGAAGAAGATAAAATTATCAGCGCTTATATTGTTGATCAACCGATCCAATTGGTTGACAGAAATATCACTTGCCACATATGCTTTATTTAACGCCTTCATCAGCGTATTTTGATGCACCTCTGAATTCTTGAGCAAGGCCAACACCGATATACGAGCCGGCTGTTTATGCAGCTGCTCTACAACACTATACTCACTGTGTTTTAAAAATTTCAAGAATTCAGTGGCTTCTTCTTCTTTTATTGGCTCATTAATCAATGGCCTTAATTCAGCCTTCTTCTCTTCCTTTTGCTCTGCTGCAAAGACTTTTCCCTCTACTGATTCTGTTTCAGCATTTATCTGACCACAGTACTCCTCGGTATTCATATAAGAACCGGTCTTTTGGTTTTCTCTCTCAACACTAACTGAAGCTTCTTTCCCCGCAATCGTTACCTCGCATTCATAATTCCAAGGGACCTTCCTGTTATCCTTATACAAAAACTTTACCGGCTTTTGAATAACAACCTTCGGTGTCATTTGTGCCCCAATTTCAGTAACCCTAGGGCGCGAGATGATTATCTTCGGAATTCTCGTTTCTGACTCCGATGCGCATATATTTTCCTTTCTTTCTTCCTCTTCAAAAAACTCCATTTCTCCAGTATCCATCATACTCTGGATTAGAGCTCTGAACCTCTTACACCCTGAATTTCATGTCTCACCTCATGATGGAACTCATAACAATTTTGAGTTTCATCACCTTCGACTGAATCCGAAACAATTAACCCTCTTCTTACCATTTCCTTCCAAACCCTTCTCAAAGGGATCCTTACCTCAACAATATTCTCCTTGACCTTCTTCCCCGTACCTTCACCTACCATGTTTACCCCTGCATCAGTATGTTTGGGTAATGGATTCTCAACAAGCTTTTTAAAGGCAGTACAATGATCTATAGAGTGCCCCGTAACTCTTGCATGGTAATCGCATTGTGCATTTACGTCATACCATTTAGGATATGGAGGCTGTAAGGGGGTCAAATAAAATGGGGCAACAACATGCGCGTTAAATAAATTCTGATACAACTCTTTGTACGACATAGGAATGGGTGTAAACTGAGGCCTTTCATTATTTGGCCTTGTACCAGATTCCTGTTTTGATGAACCCTGTTGACCTGCCACCACCTTTCTGGGCTGATTCACCGTAATTGACTTGCTGTGTGTATTCACGTTGTTTACCTCACCTTCTTTTTTCTTTAAATTTTGTCTTCTGTTATTATCTCCAACATCTATCTTCCCGCTTTTTACAGCACTTTCAATCATCTCACCGCTCATGACTATGTCAGCAAAATTTTTCGTGGCATTGTCTAGCATGTGTGTGATGAAAGGGGCCTTTAGCGTATTTACAAAAGCATCGTCATTTCTCTTTCAAGAAGCGGTGGCTGGAACTGCACTGCCACCTCTCTCCACCTCTGAGCATATTGTCTAAAACCTTCATTCGACTTTTTCTCCATGTTCTGTAAAGTGATCCTATCAGGAACCATTTCTGCTACATGACCGTACTGCTTCATAAAAGCTTGCGCTAAATCCCTCTAAGAGCTAATCTTAGCACGGCTTAATTGATTATACCATTTTGACGCAGCCCCCGTGAGGCTATCCTAAAAATAGTGTATCAATAACTGGTCGTTATTGACATACCCAGTCATTCGCCTATAAAACATAGTAATGTGGGCTTCAGGGTAGGTGGTCCCATTATACTTCTCGAAATCTGGCATTTTAAACTTATACGGAAGCACTAAATCCGGTACCAAACTTAAATCCTTAGCATCCATCCCATGACATCCTTCAGTAGTCTCTATCGCTTTAAATTTCTCCTCAATCCACCTCCATCTTTCTTCAAATTGCTTCGGTAATTCCTCTTTTGTTTTCTCTTTTTCAACTGCCTCATCGAAATCAGGAATAATAGGATTGGCAGTATTATTCTCAGGACTGGAGCCTGATCTGACCTGAAAATTCATCGACCTTGAAGCATTGGCTTGAACTTGCTGAGGCCTAATCGTAACAGAAGATTTACGCGGGTACACTTTCGCTTGGTGCTGCACATGTAAAGGAGTGAAGCCTGGAGGATACTGGAGTCCATCCTCATCTTCCTCTTCAATATTTGTTACAGAGTTCTTTCCCTTATCTTTCTCTTCGGTCAACAATCGCGTTAACTTTGTCATCATACTTCCTTGTGATTCCTCCATTTTATCCATCAGACTTTGTTGAATTTTCTCGAGTTGTTCCTTCATTTGCTGCTGAAGCTGATCTTGCATTTCTTTTTGGAACCCTTCGAGCTTTTCCAACCTTTGGTCCATATTTCTTGATTTCGCTCATGTACCGTAACGATGCTGAATTGGCTGGTTAGATTCCAGGTTAACTGAGGAATGATTTTGATTAATCAGAACCCTTTGATAATTTGCTAATGCATGCAATGCGATGTATGAAAATGCAATGCAGAAAAGGTGTCAATTCTAATTTCAATTACTTTCAAAAAACTTTATTAGAAAATAAATCTCTTTACATAGAATGGGCTACAAATATGGCTTTGCCCTAATACTTAAGACCTTGATCATTTTAAGCAATGATGTTAACTCTTGTCCTCGATCTGACTCTAGCTCAAACTTTACGCTCAACGTGTCAGCTTGTACCGCCAAAGTTTGCAAGTGATCTGCCACTTCACGAATCTGCACTACAGCTTCTCCCATAACGTGATCCCTATTTCTGACTTGATCCTGAAAATAATGAAGCTGCTCATTTTGACGACCTTCCTTTGCCTCTAGATGCTTGATTCGACCCTCACAACTTTGTAATGCTGCTTCCAACTCTTTTATTTTACCTTTCATTTCTTTGATCTTACTCAGGCTTGCTTTCAGCTCTATTACAGAATTTCAACTTCTATGTTGACGGAGAGACCCTTCTAACTCAACTACTCTGTCCTTTAGTTCTCCCTTTTCCTTTTGGCTCTCTAACCAGCTCTTCTCTAAGGCTTCATTTCGTGCTTGCATTTCTTGGAATTTTCTTTCCCACCTGTCTGACCTGTTTTTTTCTTCTCGAATCTCTTCACGCCACTGCTCTGAAGTTTTTCTGAGCCCTGCAGTTCTCATCAACAAACGCAGCTTCTTATAGTCGGTCTTTAAGCTATCTAGCTCTTCCTCAGCCTTATTCTTCCCCTTTCTTAGTTTATCAGCCTCGAGTTTCTGAACATCTACATCCAGTCTCAAATTCACCTTTTCTTCCTCCATCTGCTCTATTTTCTTCTCTAATTCTGCATTCTTCTTTTCAAAGTCTTGTTTTATGATCTCCAGCTCAGTAGGGACGACACGCAAATGCTCCTCTATCGACTGACTATTTTCTAGACTCGGCCCAGGAATGTTATCGTTGATCCTCTTAACCCACCACTCATTGTACTCGAGAGTTGTCATTGGATCCACAGCTAATCTCTTCATTCGGCGAGTTTGATTCTACGCATTGGCCATATCACGAGCTTTCTTTTTGTAACCATCATCTTTATACGAGAATTCACACTTAGCCAGTCCATGAGTTGCAGGCACAAACTGTCTTGACCTGTATTGCCTTAACACTAACAATGGGGCATAACCAACAGCTCCCCAAATTCCAAGCAAAGGGACCCAGTCGAAATCCCCACACCGATATAGGACCTCATCTGGAAGCAACCATGGAGCTCTCCACTCAATATCCTCCTCTTGCAAATTCTGAAAAATTGCCATCCATTTCTCCTCCGAGATGTCATCTCTCCTAGGAGTAGCCACTACCTCTTTCAATGGTGAATAGCTTTTAGAGAAGACCCGATATGAAACCTTATCCTCCTTCCAGAAGTGACTGTGGAACCAAGCAAGTAGAAGCTGTGCACATCCAATAAACCTACCCTCTCCCGCTCTTCGGCATGCATTCAGCAACCTGAAGGTTTCTGCCAAAATTACCGGGACTGACGTAACTCTCTTATCAAGCCGATCGAATAAGTCAGTAACCGCCTCGTCAACATGCCCCAATATCTTAGGAAACACAATCAAACCATAAATACTTAAAGCAAAGACGTCCGCCTTCTTCCTCGTGTCTGGGTACACTAAAATAAGGTCCTTCAAAGTTTTCCAATGAATGCATCTACTATCCCCCTTTTGCTTAATCCGAGCTGTAACCCATTGCTCGCTCATCCCCGTTATGTTCATCAGCTTCCTTAAGAAGGTTGGCACATTTACCGCTTTCGAATAGATTCTGTCTACTTGGATCCTCGAACACCGAAGTAATGCCACGTACTCCTCTATTGTAGGCACCAAATCAACCTTTTCCAAACGTGAAGCAACTGTAGGCCGGGTTCCAAAACTGGGCAAGAGCTCGAAAAAGATGCTTATCTACCTTCATATCAAGTAAATAAGGTAAATCCTCATAATTTGAATAGAATAACTGCCTAACCTCATTATTCCACTGATCCCAAATCTCCTTCAACTCCTGCAAGTTATTTTGAGCTACGCTGACACGGGTGAAGTCCCATAATTCTGATACGTATCCCTCGGCCAAACTATCACCTTTTTCGCGCTGTGTCATCTCAGCCCAAGTTCGGACAGCCGCATTGTCCTCCACTCTATCAAGAAACCCATTTCCCATGGTAAGCTTTCTGTTTAGCAACCGAATATGAACCAACGCCTTTATAATGGAATGCCATGTAATTGTAATGCCATGCAATCAGAGTAAAACACAAGAAATCAGTAACAATTAAATACAATACAACCAAGAAATAGTAAAAACTCCTAATTAGGTGTCTACTAAGGTTCAAAGTAATTCTACCTAGGGTAGGTTCCTAAGGTTCACTATATGAGGTTTTGGCTTCTAGAGTAAAGGTACCCGAACCAGCAGATTCCTCGATCTTCACCCATTATAGGCTCATACAAACCGAGTTCAGTTCAAGGGAATACATTTCCCTATGGCTGCACGGAGATGAAAATCTCACGAAGACATAGGTACAGATGTATTCCGAAAGCGATCCACTACCCTGCACGGAGGTGAAAACCTCACGAAGGACTAGCTTCTCACTCCCACTTAGAGGGGTAAAATTGACCATGAAATGCAAAATGCAAATAAGCTAACAGCCTTAAGCTAATCAAGCAAATATATAACAATGAAAAATCAATGAATGCAAAAGGGAAATCATGGTTTAAAAAAAATCTTTAATTCTCGACAAAAAGATACCAAATAATCAATTTATGGCTCGACTCTCGAAGGTCCCCAGTGGAGTCGCCAAGCTGTCGAAACCATTTTTTTGAAAACAAAAATAAGTTATCGACTTTAAAAACAAAAATTGGAGTCGCCACCGATCATTTATTAAGGTGTGATCGGCTCACCAAAAAAAAACAATTCTGGTCTGCAAAATTTGAGAAAACAGGTTCGGGAGTCAGTTACGCACGAGGAAGGGTTAGCACCCTCGTGACGCCCAAAAATCGGTACCAAATTTGATTATTTTATGTCTTGATGTCGAAAATTTGAAAAGATTTTAAATAGAAATTTTTAACCCGTGAATGAATCTAAAATGATAAAACATTCTCATTTCAAAGAAATAAAACACCACACTCAGTAAGTTAGGGCACAATATTTTATATCTTCAAAATACCGAATATTGCTTTTTATTTCAGAAATTCTTATTTCGAGATAACGAAATGTCACGACCAGTAAGTTAGGACCCGACATTTTGAATTCCCGAGAATAAGGTTTTATTTGAAAATTACGAATTTATTGTAAAATAAATACTTAGCTTTCTAAATTCATCGAAAAATGATCACGATCTAGTAAGTTAGGACACGATCTTTCTCGAGAATCATGATTACCAAATATTTAAAATTTAAAAACGATTTTAATGATTTGACGAAACCAAAAGATATTTTCTTTAAAAATATGCTAAAATGTTAATGCATAACATGAAACCATTACCTTAATTTAAATTATATGTACACGTATTCACAAAATAAAATATGATATATAAGTAAATTTTAAAGATATGTATATGCATATATGAAAACATGTATGAAAGTTATGAAAATAAATTATAAAATATGGATAGGTATATAAACATATAAGTAAAATATATTAATAAATTATGAAAACGTGTATATATATATAAGAAAAATGCAAAAAATATATTTATAACAACTTTGAATAGTGTGTACTTACATATTATAAAAAATGTATATATATTTGCATTATAAAATACGAAAAAAACTATATGAATATTATAAAGTGTAAATATAGATACGTAATAAAACTAAGAAGAATAAAGTAATAATAAAATATATAAGTTATGCATATGTATTTAAAACCATTTAAAATATATTCATATATATATATTTAAATAATAAGATACATATATGCATATATATTGGTATGGAAATATTCGTGATAATAATAAATGCTAACAATAATACAGTAATAATAATACAATTTAACAGTATTTAAAATATATATATAAAATGATAAATTAAGAATTAATTTGAAAATAAACAGAGTTTAAAGGTTAAATTCAAAAATAGAAAACGAGAAAGGGAGCAATTCAAAACACGCACAATAGGAAGAGGACCGAAAGGGAAATTTACCCAAACTGACCAAAACGCTGCACATCATTTGGAACAATTTGAAACAGAAATAAAACATATTACGAAATTTAAAAGAAATAAAAAATGATTTAAAAAAACTGTAAAAACAAGGGGACCAATTGCGTAAATGGCCCATTTTGAACCCTATAAAATCCCATTTTAAAACCCTAAAATCATTTCCCTTTTCTGCAACAGCAGCCACCACAAGGACTGCTCCACCTTCTCCTCTGTTTTCAAGCCAAACTCCCCCCTTCCAACTTCGATTTGGACGAAGAGAAGCAAAGATGTCGACGGCGCGCCTCTTTTGGTAAGGATTTCTCCTCCTCCTTTTATTTTTGTTTGGTGTGCAAAGGAAAAGAAAAGAAAAACAAACAAAGAAATCAGTAAGAAAAAAAAATAGACCCAGAAAATCACCTTCAAAATCCTTGCTTTTCTGTTTTTCTTCTTTATTTCCTTTAATTTTCAATACCAAAATTTGCTAACCCTTTTACAAAGATTGATTGGCCTTTTTTTATCCCGACTCATTTACAATTTATTGTTGTATATTCGATCCTTGCTATTGTTTGTGGTTTTGTTGCAGGTGAAGAACGTGCATGGTGGGTGTGGGGGTTTGCTGAACGTGGGTGGAAACGGTTGCCGCGACATGGGCAGTTGCTGCAGCGCCGAAGAAACTGCTGCTAGGGTTCAGTTTTTTTCTGCTGAAATAGTTCAATAGCTTGGGCTGTAATTTGGACTAACAGATGGGCTTGTAACTTGGGCCACGTTTTATTAAATTTGTAATTGTGTTTGGATTTAGTTTCTGTTTTGGGCTTCGGGCAATAATTGGGTATCACAATAATAATAATAAGAGTATTAACAGTATTAACATATTAAAAAAACTAAAGTGTTAGATTAGGGATCAGATTGAAAATAAACGAAGATCGGGGGTCAGAATTAAAAAAACAACAAGGGACCAAATCCCAATGCGCGTAACAAGAGGAGGACCCAAAGGGAAATATTCTCATGCTGGTCAAATGGCACCATTCCAGTGGGCGTATGCACATGATCTATGGACCAAATTAAAACAGAAAGAAAAAATGGCTAAATTGAAAATAGATGAAATACTGCATTAAAATCAAACAAAAAAATGGAAGACCAAACGCGCAAATTTCCCATTAACAAGAAAAACACGCGGATCTAGTGTTTCTCGGTCAGGTCATCGGGTTCGGCCCTATACGACGTCGTTTTGAGGCCTCTGAAGCAGGCCTCAAACGGCGTCATTTCGCAGCCGTTATAAAACCAATTTTTTTCTAAAAACCTCATTTTTCCCCTTTAATTCAAAGCAGCAGAGTAACCCTCTGCTACGGTTTTGCTATTTCCCTGCCGCCGTTCTTAGCTCCAACCAAACCCCGGCACTCCGTCAAGCTCCGATTTGAACGAGGTGAACGCGGTTTCGACGGCGAATCATGGGAGGTAATACCTCTCCCTCCCATTACTGTAGTTTATGTATATATAAAAAAATGAAACACAAAAACAGAAAATAGACAATAATAAACGCGATTCACCTTTAAACTTCAGTTTTTCTTTTATTTTAATGTCTATCTATGTCTCCTCCTGTTTACAGATTTTAATTGGCTTTTTATAGCCAAAACGAAAAGAAAAGAAAGAAAGAAAAAGATATATAAAACAAATAATAATATTTCTTTCCTTCCATTTCGCTATTAGTCCATTTCTTTTCACTGCTTGCTTTCTTGTTTACTGTATTGCAGGTACGTGGTCAGTCAACGTGGAGGCGTACGTGGGAGCTGCTGTGCGTGGGAGCGGCGCGCATGTAGGGGAGGCCAATTTAGGGTTTCTAAAAATTTGATGTTGGGCTAGGGTTTGGGTCTGATGTATTGTCATTAGGCTTAGGTTAATAGTTTATGGGTTGGTCTTGTTTTGAGTGGGCCGGGCAAAATGGGCTATTACACTTATGCTTAGAAAATAGTGTAATTACTCATACATTACTTAAGAATAAGAAATATTTTCTCATTTGACAATGTAAAAACCTAGTGTGAGTACTATGTCCGGTAGTACCAAAATCATAGAAGGCTCTGGAAGAGCAAATATATTATTGCCCAGAGGAACTAAGTTTCAAATTAATGATGCATTATACTCTCCTAAGTCTCAATGAAATTTGTTGAGTTTTAAAGATATTCGCCATAATTGATATTATGTTGTGATAATAAGTGAAGGTTATGATGAATATCTTCAAATTACGAGTATAATCCAAGGAAATAAAAAATATTTTGGAGAAATTGTCTGCACTCTCCTCTGGTTTGTATTACATGTGAATTAGTATAATTAAAGCACATGATATAATAAATCAGAAGTTTACTAATGAATTTATTATTTGGCAAAACCGGTTAGGCTATCTTGGTTCAATTATGATGTGAAAAATTATTGACAATTCATGTGGACATTCATTCAAGAACTAATAGATTCTTCAAGCTAATAATTTTTCATGTGATGCTTGCTTTCAAGACAAATTAATCATTCGACCATCACTAACCAAGATAAATTACGAATCTATCAGTTTTCTAGAACGGATACAAGGAGATATATGTAGACCAATACACCCTTCGTGTGGACCATTTAGATATTTTATGGTTTTACTCGATGCTTCGACTAGATGGTTACATGTATCCTTGTTATAAACTCGCAACCTGCCATTTGCAAGGTTACTTGTTCAGTTGATCAAATTACGAGCACATTTTCTAGATTTCCCTATCAAGACAATTTGTCTTGACAATGCTGGAGAATTTACTTCCCAAGCTTTCAATAATTTTTGTATGTCTATTGGAATAAATGTTGAACATCCTGTAGCACATGTTCATACACAAAACAATCTTGCTAAATCATTAATCAAATGTCTTCAATTGATTGCAAGACCATTACTTATGAAGTCAAAACTTCCAATTTTTGCTTAGGGTCATGCCATACTACATGCAGCATCACTAATTTGAGTTAGGCCAACAAGTTATCATAAGTTCTCCTCGTTACAAATGGTTTTTGGTTAGGAACCAAATATTTCCCATTTGAGAATTTTTGGATGTGCTATATATGTTTTGATTGCTCCACCACAACACTCTAAAATGGGTCATCAAAGGAGGTTAGGATTATATATTGGATATGAATCCCCATCAATAATTAAATATCTCGAGCCATCAACAGGGAATTTATTTACGGCTCAATTTGCTAATTTTCATTTTAACGAGTCAGTTTTTCCAACGTTAATGGTAGAAAATAAACAGTTGGAAAAAGAAATAGATTGGAATGAATTATCATTGTCTCATCTTGATCATCGTACGCAACAATGCGAACTGGAGGTTGAAAGGATAATTCATTTGCAAAGTTTAGCAAATCCATTGCCAGACGCATTTACTGATCTAAAAAGAGTGACAAAATCACATATATCAGCTGTAAATGCTCCAATCAAAATAGGTGGCCCTGAAGGAAAAACTCTAGTTGCTAGTGAGTCTAAGCACATTTGAAGCGCGGTAGACCAATTGGTTCTAGAGATAAGAATCATTGAAAAAGAAAAGGAGCAAAAACAGATAATGGTCAGATCGAGGAAGCAATGACTTTAAAAAAATCTTCAGAAGAAATTTTAGACATGACTGAAGCTCAAGAAAAATCTCAGGTACCTGATAATGAAGAGATCTCAACAAATTATGTCATGTCAAGAATTAAGTGGAACCAAAATCAAATCGACACTGATGACATATTTGCAAGCAATGTAGCACTAGATATTTTGAATGTCAATGTGGATCTGATACGACCACGCCCCGGGCACACTTTTGGACCAGCTCCCTAAGCATTGCTTGCAAACCCATGCGAGTTGAATTAGTTCAATTCCATCTCGTTGAGCTCCATTTAGCTCGTTTCCAGCTCCAAGAGCTCGAATTAGCTCAATTTCAGCTCGATAATTTTTGTTTCAGCTCAATTTCATTTATGCGATTACATAGTTGCTGAAATAAATTAATATGTTAATTTATTTAGCTCAATTTATATTCGGTATTTAATTGGTTCAAATATGGACAAACATTATTAAATTTGTGTTTATTGCATGATATTAAGTTTTCCTAATTACTATAGCTCATAAATAAGTTTGTGTCATTGCATGCTTTTAATTCGTCTTATCTTATTTCAATTAAGTGTGTTTAGTTTTAATCTTGTGTTCTTAATTATGTTCTTAATTATGTTCAGCTGAATTTTGCATTAATTAAGTTCATTCATCTTTATGTAGGTTGGCCGAATGTGGGAATACATTAAGTAAGGTGCATGCATGTTGGGTTCAATGTACCTGGCGATACATGCATGAAATGTCATCAAATTGGTGAGCTGAATTTTGAACATTCCTATGTGACTATTCGGCCGAGAGAGCTAATGTTTCCTACTCCAAAGCTGCCATTTATTCCTTTCACATTGCTGGATTCATCTTGGCTGTTCGGTTCATAGTGTTCACACTCAATGACTATTCAAAGCTGAGTTTTCACACCTTGAATGGCTTCTCATTACCTCCTTTAATTGCTGGTCACTTTTCAGCAAATGTTGCCAATTAATTGAGCTTATTTAAGCCTATTAACCGAACCTAGCTGCTGCCATGCATCTTTCCAAGCTTCCAAATCCATTGCTCATTCTATAAGCTGACTATTGGAGCTCCCATTCAGCCGAATCTTGCTAGCTAAATTAATTGAATTCATTTGCTTAATTTTTAAGGATTGTCTGTGACAATTCGGCTAGCTTAGTCTTTGCCTATAAATAGTTTACTTGTTTATTGTAAAAGGTTACAGAATTGGATCAACTAAACTTAATAGAACTTTTGTTCTTGTGAGGTTACCTCATCTCTTCTTTTGTTCGAGTCTCAAAGTGACTTATCTAGCTTGCTAGTGGCGTCAATCCGAACTCCATTGAACTTATCACTGAATCGGTGTGGCGTTCAACCATATTATTATACCTTTGGTTCTTACTTCTTCATAAGTAACGGGTCAAGGTCCATCTTCGATAAACTATTTAACCCACCTTGAGCAATATAAGTCCCGGGGCAATACTCTACATAGTATTGAATCGATCTTGACACTTAAGTTCGTATTCCATCCCATTTTTATCGATTAACTTATAAGTCATTTTATTTGTTAAAACCGAACCTATCCATCTCCAAAACCAAGCCATCTTTCGAACCCATTTTAATTACTTTTTTTTGTCAAATTTCTGAATGAACTATTGTTCTTGTGAGGATTGTCCCTCTCATATTTTGTGTGAGTCTTGATTTGGCTTATCTAGCGTGCTAGTGGCGTCAACCGAACTCTTTCCTAACTTATCACCAATCCTGGTGTGGCGTTCATCCATTTCAATATACCTTCGGTTCTTACTTTGCTAAGTAACAGGTCGAGGTCCATGTTCCTGTTTCCATCTTTTCACCTTAAACCATATAAGATTTAGGGCGATACTCATCATATTATTGAAACTTTCTTGACGTTTAAGTTCTATTATCCATCTCCATCAATTACATTTTCTATCTTACCTTGTTTATATTCCAAACCGAACCTACCAACACCGATACAATTTTAAGTGAATCGAATCAATCAACTGAGTCGGATCACATCAGGATCATGAGCCAATGTCAATTGAAGAATGTAGACAAAGAGATGATTGGCCAAAATGGAAAAAAAACAATTGAGGCAGAGTTAAAATCTCTTGCGAAGAGATATGTATTCGGACATGTAGTTCGTACACCTGAAGGTGTAAAACCTGTAGGATATAAATGGGTTTTTGTGAGAAAGAGAAATGAAAAAGGAGAAATTGTGAGATATAGAACACATTTGGTTGCACAAGGATTTTCAGAAAGGCCTAGTATTGATTATGAAAAGACATACTCTCTTGTGGTGGATGCAACTATTAGGTTCTTGATTAGTCTGGCAATAAGAGAATTGCTTGATTTATGCCAAATAGATATAGTTACAGCTTATTTGTATGACCCACTTGATAATAGCATTTACATGAAACTCCATAAGGTTTTAAATTATTAGAAGTATCTAATTCATGTTCTCGAGAACATTACTCGTCAAATTAAATAGATCCCTTTATGGATTGAAACAATCTGGGTGCATGTGGTATAACCACCTTAGTGAGTACATATTGAGAGAAGGCTATAATAACGATCTCATTTCCTCATGCATTTAAATAAAGTGGTTTGGATCAGGATTTGTTATAATTGTTGTGTAAGTTGATGATTTAAATATCGTAGGGACTCCTGAAGAGATTTTAATGACAATTGAGGCTTAAAGAAAGAATTTGAAATGAAAAACCTTAGAAAGATAATATTTTTTCTAGGGTTACAAATTGAGCACCTAAATAATGTAATCATTGTGCATCAAACAGCATATATAGAAAAAGTACTAAGAAGATTTTACATGCATAATGCACATCCGTTGAGCACCCCAATGGTTGTTAGGTCACTTAATGTAAATAAAGATTCTTTCTGTCCTATGAAATAAACAATTACTGCTACTTCTTCTAATCATACTGAGATTTTGGCAATCCAGGAGGCTAGTTGTGAATGTGTGTGGCTAAGGTCTGTAATTCATCACATACAAAAAAACGGTGGTTTATACTCTAAAAAAGAAGCTCCAATAGTCTTATATGAAGATAATACAACTTGTATTGCATGATTAAAGGATGGATATATTAGGGGTGATAGAACAAAACATATATCACTAAAATTTTCTTCACTCATGATCTACAAAAGAATGGAGATATAAATGTTCAATAGATCCGTTCAAGTAAGAATTTGAGAAGTTAATTTTCAACATTGGATTGTGTCGTTTCAAAGATCTTAAGTGATGCCTACATGAGGGGGAGTAAATTCTCACTACATTTTCTTTTAAGGTTGTGACATACTGTGTATCAAAAGATTGTGTACTCTTTTTTCCTTCACTAGGTTTTTGTCCCATAGGGTTTTTCCTAGTAAGATTTTTAATGAGGCATATCCTTTATAAAATTAGCATCCAAGGGGGAGTGTTATGAATGCTATTAAGTGGATGTTCAACCTTTCACCTTTCATCTCCCTTAACCTTCCACCTTTCATCTTCTTTAACTTTTAGCCTTTCATCTTCCTTAAACCTTTCATCTTCTTGTAACCCCTTTCCTATTTATGAATTAAAATAAGAAGAGTCTAATCTTCATATATATATATAGAAGTATGCTAATTGTAAATATGATGAAAAATATAGAATGCAATAGAAATCTTCATATTCTCATATCCATCTTTTATCTATTATTTTTGTTTATAATAGTGTATTCAATATATATTTTAATTTTTTATTTCTTTTATATATTACAATTTTTTAAATTTTTTATTTGTTTTTATTATTAGAGTAAAGATAAATATAAGAATACAAAAAACTCAATATTAATAATTTTAACATTAAAAATAATAATTTATCAATTTATATAAAATAAATAAACTGTAAAAATATATTAATATTATTATTTAAATGATTATCTATTAATATTAATATTCAAATTATGATAAATTTTTATATTATTCTAATATTAAATATTATTAAAATACTTTGCAATTGCATTACATTTTCAATTTATTAATGATTTTTATGAAATGCATTTAATTTTTTTAAAATTTAATATTATAAAAAACTATTATAAATTTAATATAGACTACTGACCGTGCATCACACAAGAATACTAACTAGTTATTATTACTGTTTATCTAAAAATTTGCATCAATAATCAAAATATTATAACTACATCTAAGTGAGATGTGAATAGGCAACTATGCACCAAAGTAATCGTGCAACCTTTGACAATATTCAAAGGTTTTATCTTGACAAAAATTTAAATGTAATAGAAATAATCAAAATGGCATAAATGAAGTTTGATAGCAAGTTAATTTTGTGCTTTTAATATAATTATTTTTGGCTAATTTTCGAATAGCATGCTACTAAACTTGTGTCTATCTTATCAAGGACGAAATTGGAGTGTTGAAATTCAAAATCAAACAAAATGGGCTAAATTGGAATGAAAAGCAAAGAGGAGAGCCAAATTGAAGAATTGAAAAATTAGTGGTTGACTAGTTAAAATTAGATTTTTGAAATTGTCAAAATTCTATAAATTATATGAATATGATTTTTAGTTGATATTTTTAGGAAAAAATCTTGCTAAATTTAGCATGAGGAATGTGTATAAGTACTTGGTGTTGGTGGCCTTTAAAAAATACACTTGGAAATTGAATGCAAAAAGCAATTTATTTCTTTTTCTCCTTTCACACATTTTAACAATACAGGCATTCTGTCACTTTTCCATTTTTATTACTTTTGGCTTAATTGCTTCCCAAGTCCATTCCTTTCCCACCTTCTACCATTTCCATTAAATCCATTTACATACACCAACTAACATGATTAATATCATGCTTAACTAATTCCATTATAGCTTTAGCCTAATTATCGCTCCACCAAAAAAATCGTGAGATATGAACCCGCACTTTTCAACATGGTATTTGCTATCTCTCCAGAATATGGGATAGTACAAATTCGTCCTTTAAAGATAATTCCATTTCAACATAAAGTGCACGTTGGGTTGGAGTTGTTTTGGCGTATATTTGGGAAGTCAAGTCGGTCGTGCTGTATTTGAATTTCCGCGAACACATTGGCATGTCTAGGTGGGAAAAGGCCGGTTGGATTTTGTCAAGGGAGATAGTGATCGAATTTAAACGACCAGTACAGTTGAGGCCATTAATTTGAGTTGGGATTTCTAAATCGCAAGACTGTCATAATCTTAAATTACATGCACGAATTACGTGGTTAGAAATTCAAAAAAGGTCAGTTTGCAGGTCATACTAGAACTGACTACATACGAAAAAGTTGGCAGTTGAGGTGTCCTTGATCGCTATAACCAACTTATCATTTGGAAGGGAAAAATCCCTTTTTCAAGGATCGATTTGAGTTCAGAGTATAGTGAGGCTGAGGCTAAGCTTAAATATATATGCTACTTAAGAAATTCAATTCCATTTTCTTATTTCATTTTATTTTTATTAAATTGTTTATTGCTACTATTTCGCTTTATTTACTTTCTAAACATTTTTATCTTCCCTTACTTTTTATTTTTCCCAGCAATTTTGTCACGAGTCGTGGGCACGACTATTGTTGTGAAAATAATATTGATCACGAGAAAAGGCGAAAGTAGATAACCAATCCCTATGGATTCAACCCTACTACTAGTTAGTGTTATTTTGTCGTAGGAATTTATACTTGGTGGTTTCAACACCCGTCAAATTTTGTTGTGAAAATTTAACGTTAATTTAAATTTATAATGTATAAATTTTGAACAATTTTCTCTCTAGCACGGTTTTAATTTGTCCTTATTGACACGATTTTGTTTTTTTTTAGTTTTCTTATGGTTTCTTGCAATTCCTCTTTCGGTCTTTCTAATTCTTGGTTCGATTGGTGCTTTAATGGTGGATGATCTGGCAAATCTTCGCCTTTCGAATGAGGAAGAGGATGCTTTTCAGGAGGATGCAAAAGAGATGGAACGGGATATAAAGTTTTCACTGGTTGGAACTTGTTTGACAAATAGCGTGCTCCACTTTTCGTCTTTTTAGAATACCATGGCTGATTTATAGCACCCTATTGGAGGTATTACTATAACTAATATAGGGGAGAAACATTACTCATTTAAGTTCTTTCATACGGTTGATATGAACAAAGTTTTAAAAGGTGTTCCATGGTTTTTTAACAACCATTTATTATTACATAAACGGCAAATGAAAGAAGATTCACTCACAGTTTTGCTAAATTGTGTTGTATTTTGGATTCAAATCCATAATTTGCCCTCAGGTCTTATGTTAGAAACAATGGCTAAACATTTTGGAGTGTTCATGGAATATGATATGCGAATTTTGTCTTTAAGGTTGTAATGGTATATGAGAATAAAAGTGAGATTGGATGTGAGGTTGGCCCTAAATAGAGGGAAACGTTTCAGGTGGGAGATCAACCATATTATGCTCGCTTTCAATATGAGAAGCTTAGCCTCTTTTGTTTTATCTATGGAAAGCTTGGACATGGGGAAAGTTTTTGTCCAGTGAGGGTTTGTGTTGACCCGTCCAAAATAGTGTTTGGTTGGGATACTACTTTGTGAGCCACGATAAAGGGAGGACCGGTGAGAATCAATCGTTGGTTGCATCAGCCAGATGGGATGGACTTTCGATATGCGGATAAGGAAATGATGCTATCCCAACTGCATCATGTTTCGATACAACTCGACGACATTAGAATTGGCCTAAGCTCGAGGGGCCCAAGTGCAAAATGAAGCTTAATTTCAGCTCAATGAGCTCAATTCTAGCTTCTTCAAGCTCGTCTAGTTCAACCCAAGCTCATTTAGCTTAACTTCAACATATTTTTAATTTGCTGGAATAAGTATTTAGTTGCTGGAATAAATTACTCATCTTAGTTAATTGAGTTCATTTTAGTTAATTAAGTTGCTGGAACAAATTACTCATCTTAGTTAATTAAGTTAATCTTAGTTAATTTAGTTGCTGGAATAATTTATTGTTGCATGTTTTTTTAGTTTATTAAATTAAGTTAAGTGTTAAATGTGTTTATTTACAGTTTATTAATTAAACTTATTAAGTCTAATATGTATTTAAATGTGTTTAATGTGTTTGTTAATAAATGCTTGCAGGTGACTATTTAGTTGCTTATTAAGTTTAGTGTGTTTAAATGTGTTTGTTAATAAATGTTTCCAGGTGACTATTTAGTTGGAATCAATTAAGTACAAGGGTTGTTACAAAGTGTTAATTGTTACTATTCAGTTGGAATTTGTTACATACAGGGATTGTTACATCAATTCAAGGAGAGCATTAGACATCATTCAAATGAGCTGTTACATTATTTAAAGGAAAGCATTATACATCCTTTAAATTCAGCAGCCTATTCTTTTTCTCCATGGTGTCTATTTGGCTGTGCAAGGGATAATTTAAAGCTCTTCCTAAACTCTTTGGCTGCTCAAGAATGAAACCTAAGCATTCAAGATTATTTAATCAGCTGAATTGGAATATTAAAGTTGCTGTTACTTAGGCTTGAAATTTCAAGAGTTTGTGCTTAATGATTAAGTTAATTTTAACTCATTATTAGCTCATTTAAGCTAAATAATTGTGACTTTTCAGCTAGGCCTTATTTAGCATTATAAATACTTGTAATCAGCTTATTATAAGGGAATTTTGTTGAATTTATGTTAAAATTGAAACTTGTGAGATTTCCACTTCTTCTTATTCTTTTCGGGACTGAGTTGACTTATCAAGTTATCTTGTGGCCTCATTCATTCCTTTGCTAAATCAAACTTATCACCTCTGGTGTGGAATTCATTATACCTTTGGTTCCTATCACATTTGATAGTGGGTCAAGGTTCTTTGCTAATTTTCCTAAACCGACATTCACCTAAGAGCTACCTTGAGATTCGGGTCAATAATCTTTATTGTTGGTTCATTCTCTACCCTTAGCCGATCTTTCCATTCACTGTTAAACCTTTTTCCTTTTAAAACCTTTGTTTGGAGCCTTTCATCTATTCTGTTGAAACAAACTCAGCTTTACTCAAATTCATGATCGGGCACACACATACAACTCGAATAATTTCGAAACGAGTTCGTATCAGGAAAAGGAATCAATGGTACGTAACTTTAGGTACTCAATGTCTAATTCAAGGGGTTATATCAATCATAGGAATCCGAATATTAATGATGAGATTCTTTTTGGATTTAATAAGGGATTTAATGATGGAAGTGGGCTGAATGAGGATAAGGTTATGGTAGTTGAGCTTATGGACTTTGATTTGATGGTGAAAATAGCCTCATTCAGCCAGAAGATGGGAAGAAACAATAACAAACAATTCTAGTAACAGATGCGTGCGAAGGCATTGATGATTTATCAGTTGGCTTTGCTAGGAAGGGCAGCCGAACATTATGAAAATACTAAGCTAGAATGTCACTGGAATGAGGAATCCACGGGTAGTTTATCGTCTCAAGAATAAACTGAGAGTTGTTCATCCCCGTATTTTGTTTCTAATGGAGACAAAATTAAGTGTGAGGAAGATGGAAAGTATTCGTAGGAAATGTGGATTTTATAATAGAATAGAAGTTGGAGTTGATGGTTCAAAAGGTGGTTTGTATTTAGGGTGGAGGTAGCATATTGATGTGGAAGTGCATGAGAAACATGGTGACATTAAATGGCGATTTATTAGGTTTTATGGCCATCTGGAGGAACACTTACAAGACTCTACTTAGAATCTACTTTGCAGGCTGGGTCAGGATCAAAACTTACAGTGGTTAACGATGGGTGATTTTAACGAAGTTGCTTTCTTTTTTAAAAAATCGAGTGGTAGAAATCAGGCAGAAAGAGAAGCTTTTCATTCTATAATGGCCGATTGTGATATTACTAATTTGGGTTACAATAAAAAATGGTACACTTGGGAGAGGGGTAAATTTGCATTAACAAACATTCGCGAACAGCTGGATCAGGGTGTAGCAAATGCGCCGTGGTGGTGTCAGTTTCTCGATTTTTTGGTTGATCACTTATTACATTCATCTCTGACCACTGTTTGATTTTAGTGTCAAGTAAAAATTTGGATATCTAAAATAATGGGGAAAGACAAAGGAGATTCAAATTTGATGTTGATTGGTGTTTGGAGGGTGAGTGTGAGAATGTGATCCGAGATTACTAGGGCTCTATTACAGAAAAATTACCCAAGAAACTAGTCAGATTGGGTCATCGACTCATGGATTGGAATTCTGAACTGAAACGAGATCACAAGGCCTTGCATGTGTTAGTAACAGATGAACCAACTAATGAGACGCTCTTGGAATTGCTGAATATTCAGTTAGAGCTAAATCTTGAGGTGGACAAAGAGGAATTGTATTAGGAACAAATGGCACATATTAATTGGCTAAAGCATAGGGATCATAACACCACGTTTTTCTATAAATTAGCAGCAGGAAGGAAGTGTCATAACTCCATTAAGGGTCTTGAGGATGAGGCAAAAAGATGGATTGAGGATGAAAATAGAGTCATGGGTGTTGTTTCTAATTATTTTCAAGATATTTTCACAGCATTGAAGGAGGGAGAAGTGGGCGCCACTTTTGATAAAGTGCAACAAGGCATTTCGCATGATATGAATGTTGAATTGTTGAAACCGTTTATAGAGGAGGAAATTTGGCGGTGAGAGGCATGGCCCCCCTTAAAACTTCTGGACTTGATGGATTTCCTAACTTGTTCTATAAGAGATATTGGCATATTTTGGGACCAGAGGTATCTTCCTATTTTCTTGTTGTTCTCCAAGGTGATGTTGTGGTAGAGGAAATTAATAGCACGCATATCGTCTTGATCCCTAAGTTTAGTAATCCGAGAACCATTACTCAATTTAGACCTATTAGTCTTTGTAGTTTCTTATATAAGATTATTTCTAAGACCATTGTGAATAGAATTAATGGGTTTTTGAATGTATGTATCTATAAGGCACAAGATGCATTTATCCCGAATAGACAAATTTTTTATAATATTTTTGTTATTTATGAGATTCTGGATACTTTGAAAACAAAAAGATAGGGTAGACAAGGAAGCTTTGTCCTTAAATTAGACATGAGCAAAGCTTATGATAGGGTGAAGTGGGATTTTCTAGTTGGAATAATGCTCAATTTGGGGTTTCATGCTGATTGGTGACCTTGATAATGCGATGTGTGGCTTCAGTTTCTTACATAGTGGGATTCAATGGATGTCTAAGTGATATGTTTATGCCAACAAGGGGTCTTAGGCAAGGGGATCCGTTTAGCCCGTACTTGTTTTTGGTATGTGCTAGAGGCTTTTCAACACTGTTGGATGATGTTAAGGAGAGGGATTTGGTAAGGGGAGTTCAAATAGGTAGATGTCCTTTGACAATTAACCATCTATTTTTCGCGGATGACAGCTTACTATTCGAGGATGCTTCAAAAGAGGGAGCTGAAAACATTTATAGAATTATTTCGACATATGAGAAAGCATAGGGGAAAATGGTTAATTATGACAAGTTGTTGATCTATTTTGGGTTAAATGTGGTTAAATGCGATAGAAATATAACTACCTCTATTCTAAGTGTTCGTTTGTCATCAAATGCAAAAAATATCTTGACTTACCTATGATACTTAGACGCAAAAAGAAATATGCTTAATCGATTTTGGTGGAGGAATGATAAAACGTTAAAGGATATTCATTAGAGTTCGTGGAGAGAATTATGTGCACCAAATTCCATTGAGGGCTTATGTTTTTTCGATTTTTCTATGTTTAATTTATCTTTGTTGGTTAAGCAAAGTTGGCGTATTTGGACTCAACCAGATTGTTTCCTGACCAGATTTTTTAAAAGCGTGTTATTATCCAAAAACTGATTTTCTATCTACTGGGTTGGGAACTTACCCTTCTCTCACCTAGAGAAGCATTCGTGGTTGGCGGGTTGGAGACGGGGAATCAATGAACATTTGGAATGACCCCTAGACCTAGAGATGACAGAGTTAAATGTCAACACATAAATACAAGATTTACTAAAGTTGCTGATTTAATTAACCCATAACAAGGTAACCGAAACGAAGATGTAGTTCATGAGATTGTTGAATTTGACCAAGTAGATGTTATTTTATCCATCCCCATAGCCCAGACGAAACCACCCGATCTCGAAATTTGGTGTGTTGAAGGTACGTTGGAGTTTACAGTCAAAAGTGGATACAAGTTATTGTTACATGGAAATTTATCAAACCAGAACACTCCTAACAAGCCTACTACAACTCTTGGTACAAATTTTTCTCTCTACTCTATGGGCGTTACAACTTCAGTAGAAAATAAAATTTCATTTGTGGAAAGTTTACAATGACTTTTTACCTATTTATGCTAATCTGAATAAGAGAAATCTCCTTAATCCTAGTGCTTGCCTGATGTGCCTTGAGGGTACTGAGTCAGTGGACCATCTCCTTCAGTTTTGCCCAGTTACAGAACAAGTTCTGGACTTTTTGCATGTCACTAGATCCCCTGTCTCAAAGCACTCAGACCATAGATATTGGTTAATGGACTCGTTCAACATGGAAAATGGTATAAACATAAAACTTTTGACAGTAACAATATGGGCTATTTGGTTTGTTAGAAATTGATTGGTGTATGATGGTATCAAACAATCAATTCAAGATATATCAGGGTTTATTGCAGGGTATATTAAAGAATTGGAATCCATTTCAATTCAAGATATATCAGGGTTTATTGCAGGGTATATTAAAGAATTGGAATCCATTTCAGATGAGAGCCCCCTTGTTTGTATGCCTAAGACTAGTTACTGGAGGCCACCACAACAGGGCACTGTGAAAATTAATTTCAATTCCTCTTTTAATGTGCATGGAAGCAAATCATTTTTAGGAGTTATTATACGAAACAAAGTGTGTTTGATAATGGGGGCTTGTACTTACCCTTACTCTCATGTTGTAGATGCGTTTGTGGCAGAGCTCAGGCATGTGAATGGGCAATTTGGTTTGCGAGGGAGCTTGGGTTCCAGCATATTCAGATTGAAGGGGAATCTCTTGCAATTATCAAAAAACTGCAATTAGACACATCAGACAAGTCAGTTCTTGGCCCAATCATTATAGACATAAAACAAAATATGGGTTTGTTTGTTTATGTCACCTTTCACCATGTGAGGAGAGATGCAAATGAGGCAACCCATGTGTTGGCAAAGGAGGGATGATGCTTATTAGAGGAATGGTTCTGGATCGAAGAAGCACCGGAGTTGGTTGAGAGAGCGGCTACGGCGGATTAGTCTAAGTACTGTCTTTCACGCTAATCGGGTTAATGAAAGTGATAAAAAAGAAAAAGGAAAAGGAAAAGAAAAGAAAAATGGAGAGGCCAAGGTGAAAATCCACAAAGAGCGCCTTGAGACCAAAGGGGATTTGAGTTGAAAACCCGAAAAGGGCGGCTCAAATATTGGACAGAATGGGGCACGAGGTGATTAGAGCAACTCGAATTTTAACCAAATTGGGGCATGTGGTGATCTTGTTATACCTGAATCATCAGGAAAGGGTAGGCAACATCTTGGGGCATTGGCAGAGCACTATAGATCTCCTAAACACATATCAAACTCAGAAGGATCTTCAGAAAGTTTGTACAGAGAAGTTCAAGCAGCGATATCTGGGGCACCCAATATTCATACTATTTATACTAAATTTGCTATTCTTTGAACACTTCATTCGTTTCCAAGATACGCATTCCCAATTAATTTTTTTGTTATCCTTCTTTACTATCTTTGATAATTTATTCATTTCGAGCTATGCTCAGAACTAGCTCTATTTTATCCATCGTTTTGTTCTTTTTGCAAGCATGTTGCATTAGAATAATGATTAATGGACTAATAAAACTTTCACAAGGGAAGTTTTTCATATTACTCTAGAAGTTTCTAAATAATACAGGAGCCTGAAACAGGACTATTATTTAGAACGCATTAGGTTTAAAGGTTGGAAATCTGAAAAGGAAGAGTTTAAATTAGGACTTTTTCTTTGGATTTTGTTGTCAAAAACATTGATTGAACAAAATGACAAGATGTTGTGTTGATGTAAGAACTTAAATAAACAAGCAAGCAATGATCACCAGGCAATAGGAAGAGGTTTCCTTGGAGAAGAAAGCCTTTATTTGTGCATGAGCCTTTGGTACGACACCCGGTGAATGGTGTAAGGGACCAGAGAGATATGATCATGTATCCTTGAATTGTGATATGAGAGGATTGAGAAAAAGCCATATATTTTTACCCTCGGTTTGTAGTGAGAGAATTACGGTACATATTTTGTGTCCCAGTGGATTGAAGTTTGAGGTTTACAGTGGGGGCAATCTGACAAAGTATTTCTTCGGAGACGCCAGTCGAGTAGGAAGGTGTTGTAGCACGTTAGTGATAAAGCCTTAATAAACTTCGAGCAATGATAACCTAAGCGATAAAAAAGGATCATCCTCAAAAATAGCATTCTACATTCATGCAAACACCATTCACACATGTCTAGTTAGGAGTATTTGATGCACTTTGATCATGCCATCCTAATCTTAGGCATAATTAGGTTCGTTATACAAGTCATGTTCCCCAGAGAACAGATCGGTGAAACCACAAAGCCTTGCCTCCCTGCATTGTAACAGAGCAGGTTGAAAATAGCAGATCTTGTATTCCTGTACTGATAGCGAAGCAGATCAAAGATTGTGAATCCTATCTCCCTGGACAGCAGCGACATAGGTTGAAGATTGTGAATCCTATCTCCCTGGACCGCAGCGAAATAGGTTGAAGATTGTGAGTCCTATCTCCCTGAGCAGCAGTGGAATAGGTTGAAGATTGCAAGTCCTATCTCCCTGGGTAGCAGTGGAATAGGTTGAAGATTACGAATCTTATCTCCCTGGTCAATAGTGGAATAAATTGAAGATTACGAATCTTATCTCCCTGTTCAACAGTGGAATAAGTGGAAGATTGTGAATCCTATCTCCTTGAGCAGTAGTGGAGTAGGCTGAGAATTACAGATCTTATCTCCCTAAGCAGTAGTGGAGCAGATCGAAGTCCCCAGCCTTATTTCCCTGAGCAGCAGCGGAGTAGGTTGAAAATTACAGATCTTATCTCCCTAAGCAGTAGTGGAGTAGATTGAAGACACTAGCCTTGCCTCTCTCGGTTGCAGCAGAACAGGTTGAAGATAGTAGATCTTACCTTCCTGTACTGACAGTGAAGCAGATCGAAGACACTAGCCTTTCCTCCCTGAGTTGCAGCGGAGCAGGTTAAAAATAGCAGATCTTGCCTTCCTGCACCAACAGCGAAGCAGATCGAAGACACCAACCTTGCCCCCTGGGTTGTAGCGGAGCAGTTGAACTAGAATGGATCGCATCAGGTCTTATCTCCCTGAGGTTGCAGCAGAGTAGACTGAGAAAGCAAGTCTTATTCCCCTGAAGTTGCAGTGGGGCAAACTGAGAATAGCAAATCTTACTTCCCTAGTGGTGTAGTGGAACAGATTGAAACTACAACAGCGAATCTTACTTCCTCGACATCACAGTTAAGCAGACTGAAGATAGTAGATCGTGTCTCCCTAAGCAATAGTAGATCAGATCGAAGACAGTGAATCTTATCTTCCAAAGGTAGTAGGGAAGTAGATTTAAGATAAAGCCTTATCTCCCTGAACAGCAGTGGAGCAGGTTGAAAATAGCAGATCTTGTCTTCTAGTATTGGCAGTGAAGTAGATCAAAGATAGTAGATCTTGTCTTCATATATTGGCAGTGAAGTAGATCGAAGATAATAGATCTTATCTTCCTGTATTGGCAGCGAAGTAGATCAAAGATAGCAGATCTTGTCTTCCTGTATTGGCAGTGAAGTAGATCAAATGTGGCAGTCTTATCTCCCTGAGTAGCAGTGGAGCAGTGAAGTAGATCAAAGATAGCAGATCTTGTCTTCTTGTGCTGGCAGCGAAGTAGATCGAAGACACCAGTCCTATCTCCCTGAGCAGCAGTGGAGTAGGTTGAAGTTTGTAGATTCTGCAGTAGTGGGGCAGATTGAAGACGACAAATCTTATCTTCCCAAAGTAGTAGGGAAACAAATTTAAGCCACCAATTCTATCTCCCTAAGCAGTAGTGGAGTAGGTTAAAGATTGTAGCAGTAGTGGAGCAGATCGAAGATGGCAAATCCTATCTTCGCAAGGTAGTAGGGAAACAGATTTAAGCCATCAATCCCTTCTCCCTGAGCAGTAGTGGAGTAGGTTGAAGATTGTAGATCCTGTCTCCTTAAGCAGTAGTGGAGCAGATCGAAGGCAGCGAATCCTATCTCCTTGGCGTTACAATAGAACAGATTAAAGCTAAAGGTAGCGAATCTTGTTTCCATGAAACGAATTAAAGTGATGGATCTTATATCTTTGAAGTTGCAATGGGGCAGATTGAAGTTATAAATCCTATCTTACTGGCGTTGTAGTAGACTGGACCGAAGCACCAATTCTTATACCTCTGAGAATGCAATAGGTTGGAATGAGGCTACTTGAAGAAGAGCAGCAATGTCCAACACGACCGGGCAAAATTGGCTATTTTTAGAGTCTTTGCTCCGTTCTCGTTACATGACAACGAGCAAAGAGAGGTAGCTGTAATACCCAATTTTAGCCCGGGCCCAAAATCATAGAATTAAAATGAAATAAAATAAACCAAATAAATGTCCAGTTTATTACAACAGTAGGCCCAATTAATTTACCCAAACCCAAAATACATCAGACCACTAAGCCCCAATATTGCAAACCTAACTATTAACCCATTACCTAATTACATTACCCAACACCAAGCCCAAATTACAAACCCATTACAGCCCAAATCCCAACCCGATTGCAGAAACCCTAATAGCAAACAACTTCCAGTGTCGCACACCCTAAATGCCGCCGCATCCTCCGCGCACATGTGCCTCTTCCACAGCCTCCATACCTGTGAGAAAAGCAGATCCAAACAGCAATAGACGCAGCAAATAATGGAATAGGATTTTTTTATCACTTTTATTTTGTTGTAATTCTGACTATAAAAACTGGAGAAAAATTGTATTGTGGGAGGGGGGATGATATCAAAACCTATTAAAAAACAGAGAATTAAAGAGCAATTTGAAGGTTTTTCTTTTTTTTTCCTCGATTTCTTTCCTTTTTCTTTTGTTTTCCTTTTGTTCTTTTCTTCACAAATCAAAGAGAATTAAAAGGGAAACCATACCTGGGTGATGTGCTCTCGAAGCCCTTCCTTGTTCTGTGCAAAATGAAGGAAAAAGGAGGGGTTTTGGGAAGAAACGGCGCACACAGGAGAGAAATAACTAAGGTTTTTTTATTTAGGTTTTAAGTGACCTTTATGTAGCATACAAAGCTTACCGTTTGCAGCCTGCATTTTCCTCTGATGGTCTATTTGCGCATTTGATCCCCCTTGTTTTTCAAAATGTGTTTAAACATTTTTTATTTCTTTTGAATTTAACCACATGTTTTACTTTTGTTTCAATTTAGTCCTCTATTTTTTATTAGTTATTTATTATTAAATTAATTATTTTTACACTCTTATTGTATTAATTATTATTATATTATATATTATTATACCTACATATATACACGCATATGTATTTTATAATATATATGTATATATTTTAAATGTTTTTTAAATACATATACATATTTTATTACTATTTTATTTTCATAGTTTTTATACGCATATATATGTATATACATTTATATTTTATAATATTTATCCATTTTCCATATTTTATAATTCATATATATATACATTTTTTATAATATATATATACATATACTATTCGAAATTATTGTAAATATATTTTCCACATTTTTTATATATATACATATTTTCATATTTTCATAATTTATTAATATATTATACTTTTTTTTTCCTTTTTTTTATTTTATAATACATATACATCTTTTATGTTTCATAATCCATGCACATATATACATGCATTTTCTATAATATACATATACGTACCTTTTTTAGAATTATTATAAGTTTTGTTGTTGTTTTTGTTTGGTGTATTTCATGTTTTTATATATGTATATACTTATACATATACATGTAAAATTTAAATTAAAGTATTTGTTTCATGTTGTATATTAACATTTTATCATTTTTTTCAAAAAAAGAAAATGTATTTGGTTTCTTCAAAACATTAAAATCATTCTCTTTTGATTCAAAAGATTTTAAAATAATGCAATATTCGATATTCGGGATTTTCGAGAAAATTGAGCCCTAGCGTATTAGGTTCCGATTTTCTTTGTTAATCCTAAGTAATCGAGAATATTCTTTATTCAAAATGCATATGTATAAAATCATTTTCAGGAACTTAACTTGTTGTGTCCTAATGTATTGGGCATGACATATTGCTTTCTCGAAATGAAGATTTTCTTATAAAATCAAAGCGATATTCAAAGTTTGGGGATTTTGAGAAATTGTACCCTAATGTATTGAGTCTCGATTTTTTCGTCTGACTTAAACAATTGATTATGTTTTTTAGATTTCATCATTTGAGTTTTTTTTTTAAATCTTTTTAACCCTCGACACTAAGAGATGAAATAATCAATTTGGTACCGATTTTAGGCGTTACGAGGGTGCTAACCCTTCCTCGTACGTAACTGACTACCGAACCTGTTTTCTTAAAATTCGCAGACCAGAATCGTTTTTAAGGTGAGCCGATCACACCTCAATAAAGGATCGGTGGCGACGCCAATTTTGTTTTTTTTAAAGTCAACAACTAAATTTTTGTTTTCAAAAAAAATGGTTTCGACAAAACTAATATTATATTTTTACGTGCTTATAAAATAATAATTAATCAAATAATTAGAGCACGGATATTTTATATAAGATATTGATTTATTTGAATTTTCTTATGCATCAATTTCTTCGGTAAAAATATTAAGGAAGTCCCTACATTTAGGTGTGGATTACATTTCAATCTCTCTATTGAAAAACGATAAATTAACTTTTATACATTTCGAAACATGCAAATTAGCTCATCCGTTAAATATTTAACGTGGAACATGCTAAAAATTATTTTTTATGAGTAAACTATAAAAAGGGCCACCAACTATGCCTTTTGTTCTATTTTGGTCACCCAACTATTAATTTTTTCGATTTAGTCACTAAACTTTTAAAACTTAAATATTTGAGTCACTATGAGCTTATGTGAGTTTTTTTATTGATCTAGTAACAAAATTAGCCCTATAATATTTACACATTCTATCAATTTGATCCTAAATATAAAAAAGTAGCCCCCTCATGTTTACACATTCTATTAATTTGATCATAAATATAAAAAAAGTCAACAAATTTAGCCCTCAATGTTTACAAATTTTTTCTTTTTAGTTCTAATTCTAAAAAAATAATAAATTTGATCGTCGACATTTACAAACTATCATTTTTGTCCTAACTCTAAAAACTTTAAAAAATATTTTTTTAAAAAATCATTTTTAGCCATTTATAATCTATCGACTAACCCATGTGAGGTAATAAAATAAGAAAAATAAGAAAAAGAGTATCTCTTTCAAGTCACTTGCAATAATTTTTTTTAACTATAATTTAGGCTTCACATTGGACTAACCAATTGATTTGGAACATATCTGGAATAATTGGCTACATTACAACCTGATCAAATAATATTTTTAATGCCTTTATTTTCTTTTGGATCTTATTATTATTTTTGTGCTTTATCCCAGCTTTTTAGAGTTTTTTGCAAGCGACTTGAAAGAAGCACTCTTTTTTTTTAATATCTTACATTAGTTAGTTGTAGGGATGACAAAAACCCCCAAATACGACGAGTTCCAAGCCAATCTGACCCAATAAGGTCAGTTTTTTTATTGAATTTAGGGTTAGGGCGTGGAGGGTTAATTTTTTAAAACAGTCCTGTCAGGTTTAGAATGAAATTGCCCCAAGATATTTATGAAATTACCCTTTAAACATATTTAATATTAATTGAATTAAAAATCTCTAAAATTTATCACTAGTAGTCTCATTCTACCACCTCTATATTAGTCTCCTTTCACCCTTCTCCATTTTTAATCTTCTCAGTTTAATAATTTATTAAAGGAACCTTTCTTCCCTCTTTTTTCTTGTGTATTGTAATCAAATGTGTCTAAATATCCATTAGCACACAACTTCAGAGATAAATCATTAAGCAAATCTAATAAAAATTTGGGCCAAAATCTTGAGATAAATCATTAAGCAAATCTAATAAAAATTTGGGCCAAAATCTTTCATTTTAAAAAAAAATTAATTAATCACAATTTTATAAAAAAATTAAAAATTAAAAATTCAACTTCTGTCGAGCCAGATCGAAGTTGGATATGCTATTAATTCCCAAATTCAGGTTTGCAATAGTTTAAATGTTTTAAAGATGGGTTCGTGTCAGGCTCGAAGCATGGCGATGAGCATTAGATCGAGGTGGGGCAGGCAAAAATCAATCACATTGCCATCATAGTTAGCCAAAAAGTCATAAATGGCTAAATATATATATTTTAAATTATTTTAAAATTTTTAGAGTTAAGACTAAATTGATAGATTTTGTAAATGTTAAGGGCCAACTTTATTGAATTTTTAGAAATAGAATTAAAATGACAAATTTTGTAAGTATTGAGAGCTAAATTTGTTGAATTATTTATATTTAGGATTAAATTGCTAGAATGTGTAAATATTAGATGGCTAATTTTGTTATTAAATAAATAAAAAAGCCAACATCAACCGGTGATTAAAATATTTAATTTCAAAAACTTTAGTGATTAAATAAAAAAAAAGTTGGGTGACCAAAATAGAACAAAAGACATAATTGGGTGATCATTTTTATAGTTTACCCATAAAAAAATATTTTCTAGTGTGTTTGACGTCATTATTTAATAAAAAAATTTCACGTTTCAAAGTGTATAAGGATTAATTTACCCATTTTTTCAATAGAAAAGCCTAAATACAATCCAACCCTAAGTGCAGGGGCTTCCCTAATAGTTTCACCCAATTTCTTCCTAAAAACAAACATGGCATCTACCACATTCGTACTTACCTTTTGTGATTGTGGAGTTTTGGCCCATACTGCAAGTAAAGAAATGGGAAAACAAACCGAATGAATCAAAAAATATAAGTGGGAACTTTTATTCTACATTTTACTTGGCAGATATGACAGTTTTCTTTGTGGCTTTTGTTTTCTTGCCTTAAGTTGTCTGGAGTGCCCATTAAGGAAAAAGTCACTGGCAACCTTAGTCTTTCATTCTTGAGTTTCACCTGTCTAAATAGAAGCAATATCCTTTTGGATTCCTTCACAAGCCCGCCACTGGTTACAACATATAGATACTTTCATCTGTCTTCCTAAAGGAGATTGTCTACTAACTAGACTTGTCTCTTTCAAACAACTGAGATTGAGGAATTAAAAACCAAGTTTCCTATGACTTTTGACGTCTACTCGAGGCACTGAAACTCCCATCCCATCTCATCAATGAAAAATCTGGATTTAAAGTTCCCACTTGTTTCTTTTAGGTTTTGTTTCCTTCAAATTATACAACCTCAAAATGTGGGTTCAACTTACAACTCTTTTTTTAATTCTCTCCTATCTCCTCATCGGTATCACTCATGTTGAGGCTCTCCTAAAATGTTGTGACATTGGTAATTTCTCTACGAATAGCGCATATGATAAAAACTGGGACCTTATTCTTGCTTCTCTCCCATCTAATGTCTCTACAAAAGGTTCCTTGTTGGAAAAAATTTGATTTAAAAAAAAAATTTGTTAGAGCGGGAAATTAAAATTTTCAAAATTGAGTTGGTTTAAAATATTTATAGAAATAAAATTTTTTATGAAAAATACTTGTATTTTATGCAAGACGGATCCTAAACGTTCCTAACTTTCAATAGAACGACCTTCTCCGCTATTCTCGTACCATGAATTGCATCGAATGTAGGCTCAAACAAGTTCGAATCAAACACAGAACTAGATGCAATTTTCTAAATCTGTCTCTCAATAGAAATCCATAGAATCATTATTCCCCAAAAATATAATTTATACTTAGAAAATAAATTCTCACTATTTTCGAGCAAAATAATAATATCTCAAAGTTGTGTTATATTTAGCCCTACTAGTGTAATTTATTTATAGGGAGGGAAAAATTTTGGTTGAATTAATAAAATGCAAATAATATTTATCTGATAGAAAAACTAATTTCCTAGTTCAACTAGGAGAGGGGTTTTGAGCCTCTCCTATATTGGGTCCAATTATATGTCATTCATTAACTTTTAACTCAACACTTTATAATTTAATCCAACCCAATACATGTTTTTTATATTTCACAAAATAAATATTATTTATTAAATTAAATTAAATTAAATAATTTTCTCAACCCAATTTTAATTCTATTAAATTTGTTACAACTTTATCGTAAAAAATATATTAGAAAATATGTTTAATTTTATATTAAGCATATTCACAATGACCAATTGATTTAATTTTATTTTTAACTTCAATAATTTAATTAAATAATATTTCGAAAAACTTAAATTAATAATCATGTCATTTCCATAATTAGTAAGAAAACACATTCATTTCCAAATGCAACTCATTTCTCTAACTTTATTATTTCCATCTATTTTTGTTTGTTTGATTCTTTATACAATTCATTTCTGGTTTCAACGAGCTAGTAGAGGGACCACTTGAACATATACAATTAGGGCTATTAATTAAAAACTCATTTAGTCCGAAGTCATTCCACTATAGTATCATGACTAAGCTCTCCTTAATTACATACAATTACGATAGCTACTCAATCAGTGTTCGTCCAATGACCTTATCATAAGTGTGTTACCCTAATAGGATATCCTTAATTTATTTGGGATAAATTTGTTCTCCTAGTATGATCTTATTTTATCTCACAATAACTATTAAATTTCCTTTCACGAAAAGTCAATTACTATCAAATAGTAATTAAGTCATTTATCACAAAGACAAACGACTTGTGGTTACATTTACTTTTCATTTATCATGTAATGCCAATGAGAGGATATCATTTACCCATTTCCTGGGCTATGAATTCCGCTATTGTGAAAGATGCTACATACTACAAAATTCGTATATCCAACGCATCAGCTTTTAGTTCTTTATCTATTTAAACTCAGGCTTTTACTTAGATCAAAGTATACGAGTCACACATACATAGTCCATCATCCACTCAGGATTAAGGTATATCACACTATAAATGTCACAAGTGAATAAATCCATAAACAGATTCAGGATCTATTCTACTTAGGTTCTGTCCAATGTACTATCAGTTCAGTTAGTCACATCTATGTCTCTATCTTCTAGGAGTCATCCACTATAATGCTTAAGACAAAGCATCTCCTGAATTGGACTTGATATCTTTCAATCAATTTTCTCATTTCAGATTAGACAAAGGACATGGTTAGGTTTATTTTCTAATACAAGTTGTCTTTTTGTATTACGACCTGGCTACGTAATATTGTTCAGTATTAGTTGAACATTTAGATGATCATTGAGTCAATATTTGCTTCAATTTTTCTTTTCGTACAAAAACCATTGAGAACAATATACAAAAGATATTAATGTAATTAATGGATATTATTATTTAACCAATTTATTCGAAAAATACAAGTTTACATAGACGAAAATACTATACTTAGGGCACCAAATCCAACAATCTCCCACTTGTCCTAGTGAAGTAGACGAGTCATGTTTTACATTCCTATGCCTTCCATATGTTTCCCGAAAAGTCCCTAGCTACTAGAGTCTTGGTAAACAAATCCATAAGATTTGATCTCAGATGCAATCTTTGACTACATCCACTATTCCATCAAACATTACTTGCTCCCTTATGATACTTTCTATCAATGTGTTTTGTCCTTATGTGGTTTCTTTGGTGTTTGGCTATATACAAACTATTATAGTGTCATAAATTTTTTCATACCTCACGTTTGACCTCAATAGTAAGTTAGCAATGCAACCCTGCTTGACACTTATTCACACTATAGACCTACTGCCTAGGACAAAAACACATCTCGACGTCGATTTCATTGAATCTTGACACGTTTGAAAGTCAAAACCAGTATATTCTTAACTACTTGCCAATGTCTTGGACCAAGATTCGTCTGATATCGACTCACCAACCAAACTACAAAATAGATATCTGGACGTGTGCATAACATGACATACATGAGACTTCCTACCTTAGAAGCATGAGAACCTTTCTCCTATTTTCTCTTTCTTCCGCTGTCCTAGGACATTTCTCCAAATAAAGATAAAATCCTGATACTGAAGTTTGAGTTCCCTTCTTAGAATTGGTCATTGCATAACATTCCAATATCTTGTATATGTATGAAGCTTGTGATAATGCTATCACTTTGTTCTTTCAATCTCTCAAGATTCAAATGCTTAGAACAAAATTAATTTTTCCCAAGTCCTTCATGCTAAATTGTTAAGTTAATCATAGTTTAACCGATGCAAATGTCTCTATATCATTTCCAATTAGTAGAATGTCATCGATAAATAGAACAAGAAAGACCACCTTTCCATCCCCAACACATTTATAAACACAAGGTTCATTTACATTTTTCTCAAATCCAAAAGTTTTGATTATTTTATCAAACCTTTGTTTCCATGGGCGAGATGCTTGCTTAAGTTTATATATAGATCTAAGAAGTTTGCAAACTTTATGCTCATTTTCTTTAGCTATATATCTAGTGGGTTGCATCATCTAGTGCTTTCTTCAAGATAGCTATTCAAAAATGCTATCTTTGTTGGATCTAGTGCCCTAAATGTGGTATTTTTGTCTATGTACACTTGTAATTTTTTGAATAAATTGGTTAATAAAATTATTTATGAATTACATTAATACTTTATATAATTGTCTTCATGTTATTTTTTTATGCAAAGAAAAATGAGAGTAAATATTAGCTAATTGGTTATCTAATGTTTAAACTAATACTGAGCGATATTACGTGGCTAGATCGTAATACGAAAAGACAACTTGTATTAGTAGACCAACCTAAATATGTCCTTAGTCTAATCGAAATTGAAAGACTAATATGTCATCTATTAAGTCCAACTGGGGAAATATTTTGTCTTGGGCATCAGAGCAGATGACTCCTAGAAGATAAAGACATAGATGTGATGACTGGACTGATAGTACATCGGACTAGACCCTAAAAGAATAGATCCTAAACCCGTTTATGGATTTATTCACTTGTGACATTCATAGTGTGGCATACTGACCGTGCCCCAACGTCCGTGCACCAAGGTTGAGAATTAACACTAAAACAATCTAATCTAGGTGGTATGCTGCAAGTGTGACATGTCAATTGTAATATTTATATTGTCAATGGAACACACGAGTATTCCAAGGATTGAACCCAAGAAAGTAAGTGATTTTAATAATTCCTACTCGACAAGCGTGCAATAAAATATTCTAGCTTGCTACTCACTAATTTTTATATTACAAAAATACATAATTTGGAGGTTAATTAATCTAGTTAACTACTAAACACTAAAAATGACTAAATTGTAAAATAGAATAAAATAAATAAATGACAAGTAGTGATTGGTTGACTTCCATGTTGCTAAATAACCTTTGGATTAGGGATCTAAATCACTAAACTCCCAATTTGTTTTAATTTTACCTCTCGATCTCCACATTACTAAGTTAGACAAATTAGTTTGATTTATCTCATGATCTCACCAAACTAATATATTACAGACACCTTAAGGTATGGGAATCTCAATGACAACTAAGACTTGAACATGCCACCAACACACTTTATATGCATAATAACCCGATACGCCGCTTATTAGCGTAATCCTGGTGTCGTCCCTCCTGGCGCAGACCCACATCAATATATATGTAACATAACATACACAGATAAGTTCACGAGAGCTTAGTGAGTAAAACATCATTTACCTGCATTATTTTTTCACATTTCAACTGATAATTTGTTTAGATGATATCATCGTTCTGAGCCTTCAACTTAATCAGTAGCGAATACTCCCTAAATTTCTAATCTCTTACATGTCAGTTACCTTACCTTGCTCAGAACTAATCTCTTCCCCTCAATGCCTTCGATGCACCACTTACACTCTTTAATCTAAACTTTCAATAACCTTTATAAATTTCCTTACCAGTGGTTCATACCATTGAAACACCGTTACTCTTGCACACATAACTCCAAGCCATTGTTTCATCATAATTCTTGAATCATCATATATTCAGATAGCAGTTACCTTATTCAAATATAAAGTGTGGGTTCCTTATTCAGAATACACTTTTCTAAATTTCTTCAATCTTCATCATTCACAACCGATTTATAATCTTGTATAATACTTTACTGTAGTCTATAGAGACATTATGCCTTACTGGTCTTACTCACAACTTACGAGTCATACTGAATATTCCAAACAATTTGATACAGAATCCGCCATAAAGGATATCCTATACAGTACACCATTAAGAGTCTTACCATTACATGCCAAGAGCATCTCCTTTCAGAGATCGCTACAAAAGTTTTCATCTCGTGATTTACCACAGGGACTTTCTTTTCATGGTTTGCCACAAAGGCTTTCAATTCATTTTACGCCACAAAAGCTATTCTTTTATATTGCACTACAAAGGCTTTCTTTCATATTATGCCACAAAGGCTTTCTTTCATATTACGCCATAAAGGCTTTCTTTCATACTACGCCACAAAGGCTTTCTTTCATACTACGCCACAAAGGTTTTTCCTTATCTGTCGTGTTTTTGTGATATGAATTTGCCTAAACTCACTTACGTAAGGTTTGCCCATCATCCCATAGAACAAGTAGAAAAATCCATTTTTGTAATAACCTTCCTTGAAGTTCCTTTAGAGAGTGCCATGACCATGGAATTTTCCTTTCAGAATTCGTGTTTAAAGTT
Source organism: Gossypium hirsutum (assembly GCF_007990345.1). Classification (NCBI taxonomy): domain Eukaryota; kingdom Viridiplantae; phylum Streptophyta; class Magnoliopsida; order Malvales; family Malvaceae; genus Gossypium; species Gossypium hirsutum. The sequence continues at coordinate 52,776,619 of NC_053438.1, read as the reverse complement.
CTGACGAACCCCTTTAGACAATACCATCAAAATAGACACAAACTCACTTCACAGACCCTTTGTGCACTAACGCGAACCACATTCATCTTTTAACAGATCATACCCCATAACATACATTTGAGACACACATATGTAATTGAACCTAAACTTCCCAGATTCCATACCATGGCACGCATTCTATTTTCAACAATCACTCATACAATTACATAACCATCATACCATACTTTTTTAGCTTTGATTTCATTATTCAATCAGTTTCTATAGAAAAATTTCATATGAATACTATTCATACAAGAGTTAGCTTACAGACTCACTTGATTCTCACGTACTGTAGTCCAAAACTCCCGACCCAAACTTCCATCTCGCAGATCAACAACAACTACATCTACAAAACATGGATAAATCATATCCCACTACATGGATTATGGTATACCCAATATTAGTCTTTATAGTTCAACCTGTTACGGTAGATGTTTGACTATATCAAAATATACAACTCACGATGTTCGGACAATGATGATCTCAAGTCTAAGGATCATATACATAGTTATCACTATGAGTAATATTTGTGACTATTACATAATAATCCAAGAAAAATACTCATGGCGGGTTAGTCCAATTTGTTGTTCTCTAACACATGCTCATGTATTGATTTTGGCATCCCTATGTCAATGACAACACTTTGTCATCAATCAACTACACATTAGTTTCAATGCATTATTATTGTCCAAGCCCAGAATAATACTTGAATAAAGACATTTTAAGAATAATCATATTATTCTTAGGACTTTATTGTTATTCAATTTATTTATACACAAAGAAAAAGAAACTGAAATAACAATGGCATTGCCTTATATTAATAAACAAGGTAAAACGAGTATGTAATTAAAACCATCTCATGATTGGTCCTTGGGCATACTTTAACAATTGATGGGAAAAATCTTCATTTTTAGACCCTTCATCACCATCTTCTATGGTGCCCAATACCTCTGGATGTATCTCTAGACCGGGACCTGAGATGTGTTGTTATACGAACAACCACCGTAGTTTAGATATTTGGACGTTTGCAATATCCCTCCATAGCTTGATTGATCTTCCCAATAGACATTAAGATCAAAGTCAAATCTATGATGTTGACTTACTTGAGGGACAATTTGAACGGGTTCATGATCGGTTAACTCTACAAATAACTCAACCAGTCAGGGGTTCTCGATCTTAAGTGGGAAATAAATTGCGATCATTGTAGCCACATCATCATCATCATCTACAAGTTCCATATCTGAGAACTTCAACGAATCGGTTGAAAATGAAAGTTTGTAGAACAATCTTGACATATGCTTCCCACAATTAGGGGTTTTAGTCGGTTAACCGACCCGAAATAACATTAACTGAATTAACCGACCTTTCAAAATTTTTAACCGTTAACCGAACCAAAATTTTTTCAGTTAATTCGGTCAGTTAACCAAATTAACCGAAAATTATATGTTTTTTATTTTTGGTTAAAAATTAACCGAATTAACCGAATTACCCGAATTATATGTTTTTTATTTATAGCCTCTAGTTTTAGTTTTAGTTTTAGAATTTTATTTTTATTTATTAAATTATTTGTAATTTTTATGATTAGGTTGGCTTGGGTAATTAGGTTCGGTTGGATACTTGGGTTTGGATTGGGTTTAGGTGAATAGTGGGCCTATTTATATATTATAATTTTATTTATTAATTTTTTCAGCTAAACCAAAAAAATTCAGTTAACCGACCGGTTTCGAATCAAATTAACCGTTAACCGAAAAATCAAAAAATAATTAGCCGACCCCCGACAAAAAAAAGTTGGTTAACTGACTGATTAACTGAATTCGGTCGGTTAACTGAATTTTTTCGGTTTTACCCGAATTTTGCACAGCCCTACCCACAATGGGTAACTATCTTTGCACTTGTAACAACCTAATATCAGTGGTGTCGGAAACAAAGGTTTCGGGACCACAAATCTGACAAGTAAATATGTAATAATTAGTATTTAAATTATATGAGTTAATTATAATTTATAATATATTTCGATTTGATGAAATTTTAGTGAATTGAATAAATGACTAGTATAGGTGGTTGTCCCGAAAGTCAAGTGGTTTCGAAAAATGAGGTATTGAGACTCGTTTTCAAAAACCAAATTGTAAATATTTTTATTAAATATTTACAGAGTTACTATTTTGGTATGTGAAGGTTTGATTTGGAAATTTTATTGTTTAATTAGTTAATTAAAGAAAAAGGACTAAACTGTAAAAATTGCAAAAATTCATCACTATTAATTTTAAGTACTAAATTGATTTAAAAGTATTAACGGTTGGATTTAAATGGAAAATAGGACATTATTAGAACTAGTGGTCGGTTTTACAACTTTAATTAAGTAAGTTATAGTTAAAATGTTTATTATTTTAATGTTTAAGTTATAATAATAAAACAAAAAGGTAAATCAAACTTCATCTATTTCATTCTTTCATTCTCCTAGCCGAATCACCATTTTAAAAGACTTGGAAGCTTCGGTCAACGTTTGGTTTATGCACGTAAGTGCAAATTTATCATGTTTTTTTTTTTATAGTTTTATGTTTTTATGATCGTTGCAGCTAGGTCCAACTAACCCGTACCTCCACTTTCGAAACTGTTAAAGATTTTAAAATTTTCCATTGATGAATCTTAGAGTTTTTTATATAGAAAATGGTTTAGTTGGAAGCTTGATAATGAGTTTGGACTAGTTTGTAAAGTGATTTTGTTTAGTTTTTAAGTTTAAAGATTAAATTGTTAAATTGTTAAGTTGTTAAATTTGGCATGGTTTCCTTGTAAAATTTCAGAATTAGAGGGCTGATTTGGAATGTAATTAAATTTGGCTCAATAGGTATAAGGATTAATTGTGAAAATAAGCTTATTTCGGTTTTAAAGACTAAATCGAATAATGTGTAAAATTTTAGGGAAATTGTGAAAAATTATATATAGGAAAACATAAGCACTAAATTAAATATTACATGAAGTTGAAGCTGATAATTGAAATAAAATTTACTTTATAAATCAAGAACAAGTAGATAATCGTGGAAAATGGAAAGTTGTTGATTAGTCCTTAATTTTGCTATCTCTGCAATTTAGCAGTAGTAAGTAATTTGCCAAAATTTATTAACTTGTGATTTATGATTTATTGAATATATATTTAATAAAATAATCATAATGATTATTCAAGGTGAGTAATGAAATTGTATTATAAGATATTATGCAGTTTTGTATATCGAGCCCGGATGAACATAGGATAGGATACAATTTGCATGTCAATAGATTATTTTGCGCGCTGCGATGTATAGGATTGACTTGTGTTTAGATGATGATTCCAGACTTGTTACTGTCCACTGAATATACTGGAGTCTAACATTTGTTGCGGACTATCGTGTTATATTTACAGTGATTTGGCGTGTTACCGGAGGCGGATGTAAAGTTTTCAGGTTTGGCACTTAGTGTCTAGGCATGTTTCTAGAGAAATGTTACCCTATGGGCTAGGCACTTGGTGCCAAGGCGTGTTCTCGGTTGTTTTGGCTTGTATGAGCTTTCTGGCGTGTTTTGGGTGGATAACTACGTATCCATATCCATTTGTATTGTTTATCGAGTTGAATTTTTAATGGTTAAATGACTTAATGATGATATGTAACTAATATTTAGTTATATTTTCTTGTCAAAGATTTGTACATATGTTCATGATTTCCGATATTATATCGTGACTTGATAATGGTTGATACTTTATAAATGAGGTGATTAAATAACTCGTATTTATGAAACTCACCTGTTGAATGGTTGTAATTGACATAGTTAATGTTAGTTATTGTTTTTGCTATTTATAAAACTGTGATTATATGGTAAGTTATAACATTTCAACCTGTGAACTTACTAAGCTCGTAAAATTTTACTCACTTCATTTTTCTGTTCCCTTGTAGATAACATTTTGTAGAATCGAGCAATTGGATCAACGCGAATATCACACTATCCAGACTCTTTTTGGTAGATTTTGAAAATATTTATTTTTGGGATATGTGACATGTAATAAGAGTATCTTGTATATGTTTTAAGTACTTACTACAAATGGTATATTCTATATTTGTGCGATGAATGTATGCTTTTGGTTAATAATATGCTTGTTCATGGTATAAAAATTCAATTATGGCGTGGAACTTGTCATGTAATAGGTGCGTTTTGTATTTAAGTTGAGTACATATTTCTATGTGTTCATATTTGGGTGATGTAAAGATGTTTAAGCTTGGTTTTAGACCACTTATGTTTATGCCTTTTGTGTTGGAATGAAGTGTGCATACAACCTTGGGTTTGGTTAGTTAATATAAATAATTTGGAAATGTTTACATTGTGGTAAGATTGAATATGAATAGGTAAAATAACATGGTAAGTTGGTATGTGTTTTTATGTATGAACTCATAGGTTAGAATGTAACTTATTTGATATGATTTGTGGATAAGTTTGTTAATTGAATTGTGGTGTCAATAAAGACTCATTGGGTAGGCACTTAAGTTAGATGATTTTGGCATGTTTTGGGCTTGTTCAAGTGTCTTTTGAATATGTTTAATTGTTGGTAAATAAGTTGTTTTTTGTTCAAGTAAGCACATTTTGGTAAACTTGCATTTGAAGGAAAAATTAGGGGTACACGGCTTGGGACATGGGCTATCACACGACCATGTGTTGCACATGGTCATTTTACACGGTCGTGTGTTTCAAGTCAATGTGTCACATAGTCTGGGACACGTCATGCGACACGGTCATGTGACCCCTGTTTTCAAAATTTTTGAATTTTCCTAAAACTTTCAATTTTGTTTCAAACTAGTCCTTAATTGTTCCTAAATTATTTTTTAAAAGCACTGTATGCCCGATTTAAGGTCAATAATGGTATTTATGTTATGAATAACATTTGAATTTAATTTTTGTTATTTAATTTGATATTTGAATAGTTAAATGTTAGTAATTGTTGTGATGTGTGTTGTAATACTCTAACCCTAACCCAGCGACAAAGATGGGTTAGGGGTGTTACAACATTGATCTTCCATTTAAGTTCCGCCAGCATTACATGCTTATTGAATCTCATTCTCATTTTTTTGTGACTCTGAAATACACAACCTTCTTCAGTTGTATTTATCATTTCTCCATTGAAATAACACTAACATTTGGTTATTCATCTTCAACAAAATTTGGTTCCTGAACAAAACACTGATATTTCTGTTTTTTCTTTCTCTTAAATTATTAAAGCAAAAAAAAAAAACCTGAACCAAAACATAAAAAAATCAATATATAGTCTATTTGTGCAGGCAACAAAAATATTCGGCACCCCAAAAAAATTTTCTTTTTTTTCAAAAATGGATGCCGACAGATGGAAGGCCGACACCAAAAATATATATTATTGACAAAATACTAGTGTCGGCAACTAGAAGGTTGACACGAAAATTTGTTTTTAAAAAAAATATTTTCTCTGCAAAAAATAACCGGTGCCGACAAAGGGAAGGCCAACACCAAAAAGAAATTATTTTCTTACTCGGGTCTCGGTCTTGAGAAACACGGGACCAAAATTTTTTTACCTACCACGGGTGCCAACACCAAAAAAATACCGAAAAAATATTTGAATTTTTTTTCCGGTGCCGACTATGTAGACGCTGACACCTAATCAAAAATAATTTTTTTCAAACCGGGAAATACCGTATTTTTCAAAAAGTAGACCCAAAAATACAAACAGGTGCCGGCCATTGCAGTGTCGGCACAAAAAAAATATTTTTTTTAAATCCCGACCCAATCAGCAAGCAACCATTACACGGTGATTGACTTTGGTGCCAGCCATCGGAATGCCAGTATCGCTCGACACTATAGATTTCATGTAATTTTCATTATAGTTTTTCGACCTGGGTTATTTTCATAAATATTTATATTTTTTGAATTATTTAAGTAAAAAAGCCCAGCACTAATTAGCCCAACAAGAGTAATTACTCTAAAGAAGCAAATGAAACTTGGAAAGGAAGTGGGAACTGTGGCAAAATACGTACCACAGAAAACGAGTTTGTATGTTCAAAACTGACAAAACCATCCAATTCAACATATATGATTTTTCATTATGTTTGCATTATTTTCAATGAATTAAGCGAAATTCTTTTCCGAAATTTTGTTTGATAGGTAGACATTGACTTGGATTAGTCAAAAAGATAACCCGAAAACCAAGCTTCCTAGCATGGATTGAATCTTTTTGCTTTAATGGGGGCTGTTGAATCTTTCTCCCACTCCAGGCAAGGAAACCAAAGCACAAATACTCCCATCTCTGTCGAAACATATCTGGAATACTAAGTTCCCACTTCTTTTTTCTCGATTTTGGTTCCTTGAAATTATAGAATCTCAAAATGTGGATTAAACTTAAAGCTCTTTCTTCAATTCTCTCCCATCTGCTTCTCGGCATTGCTCTCGTTGACGCTAACCTACGATGCTATGACACTGGTAATTTCACCCTTAATAGTACATATGGCAAAAACAGAGACCTTATTCTCGCTTCTCTCCTACCTAATGTCTCTGAAAATGGTGGTTTCTTTACTGCCAGTATCGGCCAAAATTCCAACAAAATTTACGCTCTTGGTATGTGCAGAGGAGACTCTACTCCAAACGGTTGTTATACATGTCTCAATGCCTCAATCCAGGATCTCATAGCTAGCTGTCCCAACAGAAAAGAAGCCCTTTCATGGGGAGGTGATCCTCCTTGTCTTGCACGCTATGCAAATCGCCCCTTTTTCTGAATCCTGGAACTACAACCCACTGATTCAGGCTATAATACGGCGGACATCACTTCCAACTTAACTCAATTTGATACTATTTGGGAGAGTTTGATGGACAGAGTGGTGAGCAAGGCTTCCAGCGGGTCTTCTACTAAGTATGCAACCGGGGAAGCAGATTTTACAGCATTCCAAACGATACATGCACTTATGCAGTGCACTCCAGATTTATCACACAAGGATTGTGATTCCTGCCTAAGGCAATCCGTGAGTTACTATGAAAGCTGTTGCCGTGGAAAGCAGGGAGGTTATGCTCAGAAGCCTAACTGTTGGTTCAGATGGGATTTGTATACACGCAATGCTTCTACTGCTGCATCCTTATCTCCTCCACCCTCTCCTGCTAGTCCTCCGCCACTGTCAGTGAACTCTACAAGAAAAAAAGGTAACTACCGATCTGCTAGATGGCATGCTGGTTTCAGGAAGACATTGATGTAAATGAAAAGTTGTTGCTTGTGCAGGGGACGGAGGCAGCCATTCATCCCATACCATTGCCATTATAATTGTTCCAATAGTCATCTTGGTGGCAGTACTTATCATACTTGCAGTTGCTGTTCTCCTTAAAAGGAAAAAAAAAACAAAGAGGGATGATCAAAGTAAGTTGGTCTTTGATTTTCTTTTCTATAGTCCTAACTTGACTACTTCGCAAAAAATCGACCCCTTGCCATGTTTATGCATTGTTTCATCCTTCTTTAGAAACCATATACCGAGTATGTAAATCTAGAAACAAAAAAAGAAAAAAAAATCAAGACGTGGTTAGCATTAAGTAGCTTTGATGCTTTCCTCTCCTATTCATTTGTTATAACTTAATTGATTCTTTGTTATGCTGCAGATAACAAGACCCATGGGGAAGCATTGCAGTTTGACTTTAATGCTGTAAGAGTTGCAACAGACAACTTCTCAGACGCCAACTTGCTTGGACGAGGGGGATTTGGTTCTGTTTATAAGGTAATTCATGATTTGGCCTCTGAAAATTTCCAATATCTCAATGAAGGGAAAAAAAAATAGAGAACGATTGAATTTATGAAATTGAAGCCTCCAGTTTGATGGCTTCCAACAAATACTAGGAAATAAACTTTGGTGTTTTCCATCATTCTTCTTTGTTCCAAATACCACCAGGGTCAGCTTGAAGACGGACGAAAAGTAGCTGTAAAGAGGCTGTCTGAAAGTTCGGGACAAGGAGAACAAGAATTCAAGAATGAAGTGATGTTATTGGCAAAGCTTCAACACAGGAATTTGGTTAGGCTTCTTGGTTTAAGCTTTGAACAAAAGGAAAGGATTCTCATCTACGAGTTTCTGCCTAACTCAAGCCTTGATAACTTTATATTCGGTGGGATATCGATCCTTTCAAACTATACCTATTGAATTCTTGTTGATTTATTAGGTTGCGTGTCTTGGCAGAATACAGTTCAAGTTGTGTTATATTGGTGAAAAGTTTCAGAACTCTGATTTTTACTATTCTGTTCATGACTAATCACGAGTATAAACATTTTGAATTCTGAATATGCATTTAAGTCCTAGAAATTTTCTAATTTTGTAGATCCAGTAAAGTGTTTAATTCTAAATTGGGAGAAGAGGTACAAAATTATAGAGGGAATAGCTAAGGGACTTCTTTATCTTCATGAAGATTCTCAATACCGAATTATCCATCGCGACTTAAAACCAGCCAACATATTGTTAGATGAAGAGATGAATCCTAAAATCTCAGATTTTGGAATGGCGAAATTGTTTACGGTTGATCAAACTCGAGCTGACACAAGCAAAGTCGTTGGGACCTAGTAAGTATTAAGAAGGATCTGTTTGTGTATGTTATTTGTTAACTTTGTGATATCTAAAACTCAAAGATCCTAAGCATTAGCACTTCTTCTAGAGGATGTTTTAGCTACCATTTAAATTCATTCATTAAGATTTATTTATCTACAGTGGATACATGGCTCCTGAGTATGCATGTCATGGACAATATTCAGTTAAATCCGATGTTTACAGCTTTGGAGTATTGGTTTTGGAAATCATTAGTGGTAAAAAAATCAGTAGCTTCTCCAACCAAGAAGTGGGCGACTCTCTTCTAACCCATGTAAGCTGCATACTGTGGTTATCGTATTACTGGATTAGAATTTGCTAAAACACAATGTAAGTTCACATTCCTCGAGTTTTGCAGGCATGGAGAAACTGGAGAGAAGGAACTCCTTTGGAAGTAGTAGATCCAATCCTGAGGGATGGCTCCAGAAGTGAAATAATGAGATGTATCCATCTTGGGTTGCTTTGTGTTCAAGACAATATTGATTCTAGACCAACCATGGCCTCTGTCGTTCTCATGCTTAGTAGCTATTCCATATCACTGCCAGTGCCATCAAGACCTGCATTTTCCATGCATTCCACCATGGAGACAGAAACGAAGTCTCAATCATCATCACTCTCCAATCAATCTAAACGAGAAAACATTCAAGTGTCAGTCAACGAGGCTTCAATTTCTGAACTAGATCCTCGGTGAAGTTCGAAGATGGTACCTAGTACTTGCATTGCTTAGTTTCTGTATCTTTGTCTAGATACTCAATTCTTCTTTGGTATAAATAAAAGCAGTAATAATTAAAAAAGAAGCTTCAAATTAGAACCTTTCCATAGAATTAATGGAAGAACAGTTTATATCAATTTTCTTTTCAAAAGAATGGACTCAACTTGCTACCGAGGGTAAAATTCGGTGATAGATACATCATTTGTTGAGCACTGGAACTTCCTTGTTGATCGATCCAATCCCATCTCTTCTCCTGAGGTGCTTCCTCTTGTCTTTGTTCCGAAAAAGAAGGTAAGGTGTTGCGGTGGTGGTAAAGTAATATCAGAACTGCTAAGCATGGGAACAATTCTAGCCATCGTCGGCCTTGACTTTGGATTTTGTTGGACGCACAGCAAACCAATCTGAATGCACCTAATGACTTCATCACTCACATAAGAATCTCTTAAAGTCGGATCCATTATCTCCAGCGGCCTCCTCTCTGTCCAATATCTCCAAGCCTGTAATGATCTCAACATTGGTCCTTTATCACTTCATAGGAAATTATATGATGAAATTGAAATTTCATGTTGGACCTACATAGCTCAGAAGGCTCTCAGCACTTTCAGGATTATAGAAACTGGAGTTCGTTTTGCCACCAACAATTTCAAGTGTCAACACGCCATAGCTATACACATCGGATTTGAAAGAGAATATCCCATGCACTGCATATTCTGGAGCAATATAACCACTAAGATGAGGGTATTTGTTAGTATGCTTATGTTGACTAAAACAGGAAATTTTATGGAATTTTCCCGAAACATAGACCTTATTTATCAGTTGTTGAAATAAAGATTATGGGATGGGAAACTTACTATGTCCCAACAATCTTCTTGGTATATTCGAGGTTGTGGTTTTCTTCAACAATTCTAGCCATTCCAAAATCTGATATTTTGGGATTCATATCCTCATCCAACAAGATGAAGCAATGGTTAGCATGTAGCAATCACATGTTTTATTATTATTATTATTATTATTATTATTATTATTATTATTTGGGTGTAATGATGTAACTTAGTTGTATTCCAACTAAGTTTGTTAGTGGTAGTAGGTGGTGATTTATTTTAAGTGGATGTAATGATGAAACTTAGTTGTATTCCAACTAAGTTGTCAAGTTGTAAGCTTGTATAAATAGGCTTTATGCCATTTTAAAAAATATGAATGAATTCAATCAAGATTTCATCCATATACTCTCTATTTTAGCTTTGCTTAAAATTTATTTCATTTTTCTTCTTTGTTTCTGCCGCAAGTCTCGATTCTTGCTCGGCAAGCTTTTTGTTGAACCTTACTATTTGTTGCACTTAGCTCCAACAATTGGTATCAAGAGCCTATTTCTTAAGGGATCTGTTATACAAATTCATGGCTTAATCAAGCTTTTCACCAGCTGCACCTCAAGTCTTCAATGGAGAAGGCTACCACATATGGGTGGTTAAAATGAAGACCTACCTACAAGCTTTCGATCTGTGGGAGGTAGTCAACTCAGATGTTGAACCAGAGCCACTTAGAGGCAATCCAACAGTGGCTCAAATCAGGCAGCATGCTGATGAGAGGACCAAGAGGCACAAAGCCATGTTTTGCATCCAGAACTCAGTGTCAAATGTGATTTTCACAAGGATTATGGCCTGTGAATCACCAAAACAAGCCTGGGACAAGTTGCAAGAGGAGTTTCAAGGGACAGAGAGGACAAGGCAGCAACAGTTGCTGAACTTAAGGAGAGATTTCGAGAATTTGAAGATGAAGGAAGAAGAAACTATCAAGCAGTACTCTGACAGGATTATGGCTGTGGTTAACAGCATAAGGCTCCTTGGAGAGCAGCTCAAGGAAGCTAGGATAGTGGAGAAGGTTATTGCAACTCTGCCCGAGAGGTATGAGGCAAAAATCTCATCTCTCGAGGACTCAAGGGACCTGTACACCATCTCCCTGACAGAGTTGATCAATGCTTTATATGCTCAAGAGCAAAGAAGAGCAAGCAGACTGGAGGAGCATCAAGAAGGTGCCTTTCAGGCAAGAACAAACACTGCCTACAAAGGCAAGAAGGCCTGGAGAGACAAGCCAAGGACTGATGTTGCAAGAAAAGAGGGTCAGACTTGCAAGCACTGCAGAAGGGCTGGTCATCCAAAAGAAAAATGCTGGTTCAATCCAGATGCTGTATGTCAGCATTGTAAAAAGAAGGGTCATGTTGAGAGAGTCTGCAAGAGCAAGGCCAAATCAAGGCAGAGTCAGTTTCAACAGAAGAAAGCTGAGGCTCGAGTAGCTAAGGAGGACAGTGACCAAGAGGAGCAAGTCTTTGCTGTGTTATGCTCAGCTGCTCAAGAAAGGTTCTCATCTGGTTGGCTTCTAGACAGTGGATGCACCAACCACATGACACCTGATGCTGCAATCTTCAAGTCTTTAGACAGAAGCTGCAGAACTAAAGTCAAGATAGGAAATGGACATTTTATTCAAGCTGAAGGCAAGGGTGATGTGCTGATATGCACCCCCACAGGTGCCAAAGTGATTTCAAATGTGCTTTTGGTGCCTGAAATTGACAGAAACCTGCTCAGCATAGCTCAGTTGCTGGAGAAAGGTTATTCTGTTGTGTTCAAAGACAACCAATGCCAAATCAATGATCCAAGTGGATCCAAGCTGATGGCAGTTCCTATGGCTAATAAGAGCTTTGTAGTTGACTGGACCAGGGAGTCAGACATTGCCTACACAGTCACATCAGATGAATCCAAGCTTTGGCATCAAAGACTGGGACATGCCAACTTCAGATCGATGGCTCGAATGGTCAGAGAGGACTTGGCTGAAAACTTCATCAACTCAGTGGATCATGATGATGTGTGTGAAGTGTGTCAGCTAGGAAAGCAGGCCAGACTCCCATTTCCCTCGAATCAAGCCTGGAGAGCCTCTGAAAAACTCCAACTGGTGCACACTGATGTGTGTGGCCCTATGAGGACTGAGTCATTAAGTGGAAACAGGTACTTCATACTGTTCATTGATGATTTTTCAAGATATTGCTGGCTTTACTTCCTAAAACAGAAATTAGAGGCGGCCTCAGTGTTTTGGAAGTTCAAGACTGCTGCTGAGACTGAAACAGGTTGCAAGCTGAAGTCCATAAGGTCTGATAATGGGACTGAGTACACCTCAGCTCAGTTCCAAGCCTTCTGTGATAAGGCAGGCATCAAACATCAACTTACCAACACATATACACCTCAGCAAAATGGTGTAAGTGAAAGGAAGAATAGGAGTTTGATGGATATGGCCAGGTGCTTGATGATTCAGAAGAATCTGCCTAAAGCACTATGGGCAGAGGCAGTTAACACTGCAAACTACATTCAAAATAGGCTTCCAACCAAGGCCTTGGATCAGAAGACTCCATTCGAAGCCTGGTTTGGATTTAAGCCATCACTGGCTCATCTGAAGGTCTTTGGATGCATCTGTTATGCTCATGTACCTGCTGTCAAAAGGGACAAATTGTCTGAAAGGGCTCGACCTGGTATTTTGGTGGGCTACAGCACTGTTAAGAAGGGCTATAGGATCTTGGATCCTTCAACAAAGAAAGTGTCAGTCAGTAGGGATGTGGTATTTGATGAAAAGTCATGTTGGAACTGGGAAAAACATGAACCTGAGGAAGTTTCAGAAGGACTTGCAGCAGATCAAGCTGAGCCAGATCAAAATGTTCCTGAAATGGACATTGATGATGAACCAGTTAGAGGAACAAGACCATTGACTGAGATTTATGAAAGAGCTCATGTAGCCATAACTAAACCAAGCAATTTTGAAGAGGCTGAAGCTCAGCAAGAGTGGAAGCAGGCAATGGCTGAGGAGATTAGCATGATTGAGAAGAACCAGACCTGGGAATTAGTTGAAAGGCCAGTCAAAAGGAAGATAATTGGGGTGAAATGGGTGTACAAAGCCAAGCAAAATGTTGATGGTACCTTGAACAAACTGAAAGCAAGGCTAGTTGTCAAGGGGTTCAGTCAGAGGTATGGCCTGGACTACCTGGAGACCTTTGCACCAGTGGCCAGGCTAGACACCATCAGATTACTGATTGCCTTAGCAGCACAGCTCGAGTGGAAAATCCATCAACTCGATGTGAAATCAGCCTTTCTGAATGGTTTCTTAGATGAAGAGATCTATGTTGAACAACCACAAGGGTTTGAGATAGCTGGCAGAGAGCATATGGTCTACAAACTGAAGAAGGCCCTATATGGCTTAAAACAGGCTCCAAGGGCCTGGTACAGCAGAATCGATGGCTACTTGACTAATTTGGGATTCGATCGAAGCAAGAGTGAGCCAACACTGTATGTCAAGAAGCAAGGGACACAAACACAGCTCATTGTATCCCTATATGTTGATGACCTGCTGGTGATAGGAGGAGATCGAGCAGTGCTGGTCGATTTCAAGACCAAGATGCAAGAAGTATTTGAAATGTCTGATCTAGGGGAAATGTCTTATTTCCTTGGAATGGAGGTGACTCAATCACAAAATGGGATATTTCTAAGTCAGAGAAACTTTGCCACAAAGATTCTGACCAAGTTCTCCATGCAAAACAGTAAAGCAACTAAAACACCTGTTGCTGTTGGAGAAAAACTATCGAGCCAAGGTGATTTTGAGAAGGTTTGTGAAACAACCTACAGAAGTCTAGTTGGTTGTCTGTTATATTTAACTGCCACTAGACCAGACATAATGTATGCTGTAGGATTGCTCTCAAGGTTCTTGCATTGTTGCAATAAAAAGCATTTACAAGCTGCTAAGAGAGTGCTTAGATATGTCAAAGGCACTTTGAGCTATGGTTTAAGGTACAGCAAGGAAGGAAATCTGAAGCTGGTTGGCTACACTGATAGTGACTGGGCTGGCTCGATAGATGACATGAAAAGCACCTCAGGGTATGCTTTCAACCTTGGTTCAGCCATGTTTTGCTGGAGCTCGAAGAAGCAAAGTCTGGTGGCTCAATCTACTGCTGAAGCAGAATATGTGGCAGCTGCAAGTGCTGTCAACCAAGCCATTTGGCTAAGGAAAATCTTAGCTGATTTGAAAGTGCATCAAAAGGAAGCTACTGAGATCTTCTGTGACAACCAATCTTCAGTTGCAATTGCTAAAAATCCAGTGTTCCATGGAAGAACAAAGCATTTCAGCATCAAGTTGCATGTTGTTCGAGAAATGGAGCAAGCTCAGAAAGTGAAGCTGATCCATTGTAATTCTGAGGATCAACTTGCAGACATTTTGACTAAAGCCCTTAATGTCACAAGGTTCGAATGTCTAAGAAGGAAGCTAGGTGTTTGCTCCATGCAAACCAAGGAGGAGTATTGAAGCAATGGTTAGCATGTAGCAATCACATGTTTTATTATTATTATTATTATTATTATTATTATTTGGGTGTAATGATGTAACTTAGTTGTATTCCAACTAAGTTTGTTAGTGGTAGTAGGTGGTGATTTATTTTAAGTGGATGTAATGATGAAACTTAGTTGTATTCCAACTAAGTTTGTTAGTGGTAGTAGGTGGTGATTTATTTTAAGTGGATGTAATGATGAAACTTAGTTGTATTCCAACTAAGTTGTCAAGTTGTAAGCTTGTATAAATAGGCTTTATGCCATTTTAAAAAATATGAATGAATTCAATCAAGATTTCATCCATATACTCTCTATTTTAGCTTTGCTCAAAATTTATTTCATTTTTCTTCTTTGTTTCTGCCGCAAGTCTCGATTCTTGCTCGGCAAGCTTTTTGTTGAACCTTGCTATTTGTTGCACTTAGCTCCAACACAAGATATTGCTTGGTTTGAGATCACGATGTACAATCTTGAGCCTTGAATCTGTATGAAGATATAGAAGTCCACGAGCGGTTCCTTTAACTATCTTGAGACGTGTTGGCCAATCTAATTGTTTCTGCTTCTCAGTATCTGCATACAAGACGGCATCAAGACTATGGAACTGACAGAATCTAGATCAAATGTTGTTCAAAATAAGAAATACCAATGTCCATAAGTAACAGTTTAATCCATAACATATATGTATCTTTTGGTGAAAGCTTTAAGTTGAAGAGGGGCAGACCAAAGAGGAAGCAGTCTAGGCTTTTGTTGGGGACAAACTCATAGATGAGCATCCTCTCTTCTCTTTCAACGCAAAATCCCAACAGCCTCACAAGATTCCGGTGCTGAAGCTTGGCTACCAACGCAACCTCATTCTTGAATTCCTCTGCACCTTGTTTAGAACTTCTTGATAGCCTTTTCACTGCAATTTGTTGTCCATTTGCAAGTGTACCCTGATTGAATACCACAGGCATTCCTCAATAGTCCAAATTGCTGTATGGTTAATGGATTTAGACAAATCTACAATTGTACTACCAACTTGTACCTTATACACACTGCCAAATCCACCCACACCAATCATGTTTGCGTCAGAGAAATTGTCTGTAGCTGCTTCAATAGTGCTCATGTCATATTGTAAAGAATTCATGGTTCTAGCCTTGCTTTTATCTACAGACGATTGATATGACATTAATTACAGGGTAATTTTATATGAAAAAAAAAATAGAAAAAGCAAATATGAATTGTTAACCATATGCTAACATATAAGACAACGGCCACAGTACCCTTCTGGTCCTTTAGCAAATAGGGTTTCATCCTTGCTTTCCTTCTTAGAATGCAATAACAAAATGTTGACAAAAGCACTAAGAAACCAACCGTTGGAACAATAATGTAAATAATTGTCTGTGATGAGCTCTTCCCTTTCCCTGAATCTCTTGGCGGCAGAGGAGATGGCTTGGACCTGGATACTTCCCCTGCAGTTTTGTTATAAAATGGGGTTAATCCATATTGAACATTGCAGCTAGGCAGCAATGAACTTGCTCGAGTTGCTTTCTCTTTTTGACGACAACAATCTGAGAATTCTGTAATAGCACTCTCAAGACATAAATTGCAAGCCACGTCGGAAATATCCGGCGTGCACTGTGCAAGGCTGTACAGCTTTTGAGACCCGCTAAGATTCGCCTCTTTGGTCGCAAACTTTTTAGCACCCATTGGAGCATCGGCTGCCTCGCTCGCTACATCTTTCACCAAAGACGCCACTATGTCAACGAAGTCTTCCTCTTCCGTAAAAGTGTCGTTATCCCATACAGTCCCACCAGGCCTGGTTTCCATCGTCGAAAAGATAGATTCATTCGAGTAACGTAGCATGCATTTATCGTACCAAATCACAGAGTTTTTCTCCACGGGACAAAGACTAGTAGCATTCCTGGCAGCTGCAGCCACACAGTCTCGGCAAACATCCGGTGTAACATCCCCTCGACAAAGGAAGAGACCGTAGATTCTGTCGGGTGGTTGTTGCCCCACCGTGGTGTTGTAGAAACCGTCGATCCGGTGGGCGTTGGAGGTAAGAGAAGAGAGGAGGAGATTGAGATTGGTTCCATAAGTGCTGTTTGTTGTGAAAGTGGTATCTTTGTCATAACAGATCTTGTATAAGAAACTTGGGTTGGCTTCGGCTGCGAGATCAAAGATGTAAAAAAACAAAAGCACAGAGGAAATGAGGTTGAAGGAAGGCATCAATCACGATCAAAGCTTTCTTCTTAGTTTGAAGATGGGGTGAAGGCGATTCAGCTATTTTGATTGACATTTCTGTTTCTTCTTTCTCATTTTCCCAAGTTTAGATTTTAATAATCCATTGTGGACGAAAGTCAAAATGGTTAAGATAACCTTACCTTGGGTTTACAGAGAGTTTTAAGTATATACTAATTCAAAGCAAAGCAATGAGTATTAAAGTTGTTTATGATAAAAGGATAATTTATTTGTAATTTTTATTTAAATTTGATTTGAATAAATTCTTTTAATTTAAATAAATTAATAATTTAGGTACAAGAACTGATTATCTTATCTATAAAATAATATCAATGATATGATTATCTTATGTTGAAAATTATTATTTTATAGGTAAACTATAAAAATACCAGCCAACAATACTTTTTGTTTATTTTAATCACCTAACTATTAATTTTTTTATTTAATTACTAAATTTTTCGAAATTAAATATTTCAATCCTTCTAACATGATGTGAGGTTTTCTTTATTGGTCTAGTAACAAAATTAGCCTTATAATATTTACACATTCTATCAATTTGATCCAAAATATAAAAAAAATCAACAAATTTAGCCTTCAATATTTACAAAATTTCATTTTAGTTCTAATTTTAAAAAATAAATAAATTTTTTGTTAACATTTACAAAATCTATCAATTTAGTCCGAACTCTAAAAATTAAAAAATATTTTAAAAAAAGGTTTATTTTTTAGCCATTTATAACCTATTGGCTAACATATGTAAGGTATTAAAAAAAAGAAAAAAAAAAAAAGAGTATCCTCTTTCAAATCACTTGCAACCAAAATTTTTTACTATAACTTTGGATTCACATTAGACCAAACCAATTGATTTGGAATAATGGGCTACATTACTACCCAATTAGATAATATTTTTAATGTCTTTTTTTTTAAACTTGAATTTTTTTGTGTTTTATCCCAATTTTTTAAAATATTTTATATGGGTTAGCCATAGGTATGGAAAAAAATCCTGAATTCAATGGGTTTTAAGTTGATTCGACTCAATAGGGTCAAGTTTTTTTATTGAATTTTGAGTTTGAGGCGGGGCAGGTTAATTTTTAAAAATAGTGGGGTCGAGTCAGAGTCGAGTTTAGAATAAAACCACCCTACCCCTACCTTGAGATATTTATGAAATTACCCTTTACACATATTTAATGTTATTTAAATTAAAAAAATTCTAAAATTTATCACTAATAATTTTATTCTACCTCCTCTATATTAGTTCCCTTTCACCCTCCCCATTTCCTATGTTCTTAATTTAATAATTTATTAAAGGAACATTTGATCCTTGTTTTTCTTGTGTATTGTACACACAATATTTGTGTAAATATACATTAACACACAACTCTAGAGATAAATATAAATTTAATTAATCATATTTTTACAAAAATATATATATATTTGTGTAAATCTTTCATTTTTAAATGGGTAAACTACCAAAATAGTTATTTTTGTTTGCCTCAGGTTACATTTTAATCACTTGTGTTTGAAATGTTACATTTTAGTCACTTACGTTATCGTATTGTAACATTTTAGTTACTAAACCATTATTTGTCATTAACGATGTAACGGAAAGCTGTCATGGCATGTTAAATCATCATTTCAAACGAAAATTTTAGGTTAAATTCTATAATTGGTTTCTATACTTTTTCATTTTGGTAATTAAATTTTTTTTCTTTTATGTTCTTTTAACTTTCATTTTTTTTCTTTATTTTTCATTCTCTTTGCTTCTCCCAATGTTTCCCTCCCATCTTCATTTCTTTTAATGTAGTTTTTCTATATTTTTTATTTGTTAAAACTAGTCCATAAGCTCACCTCACTTGAAAAAATTAAATTGTTCCAAAAAAGTATAGGGGCTAGTTTTAACAAATGGAAAATATAGAAAAACTATGTTAAAAGAAATGGAGAATGGAGGAAAACAAAGGGAGAAGCAGAAGAGAATGGAAAAAAAAGGGAAAGTTAAAAGAACATAAAAGAAAATTTTAAATTGCTCAAAACGAAAAAATATGGAGATCGATTGTATAAATTAACCTAAAATTTTGTTTGAAATTATGATTTAACGTACCACGTCAGATTATCGTTACACGGTTAACAACAATTAATGGCTCGGTGACTAAAATGTTACAATACAATAACATAAGTGACTAAAACGTAACATTCCAAATATAAGTGACTAAAATGTAACCTGAGGTAAACAAAAGTGGCTATTTTCGTTGCTTACCCTTTCTAAAAAAAATTAATTAATCACATTTTCACAAAAAATAAAATAACTTAATTAAACTCAGGTTGAGCCATATCAAAGTTGAGTATGCTATTAACTTTTGGGTTTGGGCCTGAGTTCAGACCTGGTTAATTTTTTTAAAAGTTGGGGGTGGATCAAGCTCGAGGCATAGCGATAGAGCATTAGATCGGGATGAGGTAGGCAAAAAAACAATCCCATTGTCATCATAGTTATTCAGTAGGTTATAAAGAGCTAAAAATAAATTTTTTCTAAAAATAATTTTAAAATTTTAGAGTTAAAGACTAAATTGATAGATTTTGTAAATGTTGAGGGTAAAATTTATTGAATTTTTAGAAGAACTAAAATAACCAATTTTGTAAGCATTGAGAGCTAAATTTGTTTAATTGTCTATATGTAGGATTAAATTGATAGAATCTGTAAACATTAAAGGGCTAATTTTATTATTAAACCAATAAAATAGCTCACATCTACTTAGAGATACTAAAATATTTAATTTCGAAAAATTTAATTACCCATAAAAAATTATGTTTCATAACATTATTTAACAGAAAATTATAACAATAAATTAATTTACATCTTTCAAAATATATAAGTGTTAATTTATCTATTTTTTTTAGTAAAAAAACAGTAATACAACCTGCAGATAAGGAAAGGGCTTTCTAGGTACTTTAACCCAATTTCTTCATGAAACTAGCACGGCATCTACCACATACGTACTTACCTTTTGTGATTGTGGAGTTTTGGCCCATACTGCAAGTAAAGAAATGGGAACAGAAACCGAATGAATCCAAAAATAGAAGTGGGAACTTTTAATCTACATTTTACTTGGCAGAGAGGAGTGTTTTCTTTGTGGTTTTTGTTTCCTTGCCTTAAGTTGTCAAGAGCGCCCATTAAGGCAAAAGTCATTGGAAACCTTATTCTTTCATTCCTGAGTCTCAATTGTCTAATTAGTAGTAGTCTTCTTTTGGATTCCTTAACAAGCCTGCCATTGGTTAGAACATATAGATACTTTCATCTGTCTTCCTAAAGGAGATTGTCTACTAACTAGACCTGTCTCTCTTAGACAGCTGAGATTGAGGAATTAAAAACCAAGTTTCCTATGACTTTTGACTTCTACTCGAGGCAATGAAGCTCCCATCTCATCTCAGCCAGGAAAAACCTAGATTTAAAGTTCCCACTTGTTTCTTTTAGGTTTCGTTTCTTTCAAATCATACAACCTCAAAATGTGGGTTCAACTTACAACTCTTTCTTTAATTCTCTCCTATCTCCTCATCGGCATCACTCTTGTTGAGGCTCTCCTAAAATGTTATGACATTGTTAATTTCTCTACGAATAGCGAATATGGTAAAAATCGGGACCTTATTCTTGCTTCTCTCCCATCTAATGTCTCTACAAAAGGTGGTTTCCTTACTACCAGTATTGGCCAAAACTCCAACAAAGTTTACACTCTTGCTATGTACAAAGGAGACTCTAGTCCATACGCTTGTTATGGATGTATCTATCGCTCAATCCACAATCTCGTCACTAGCTGTCCCAACTAGAAAGAAGCCCTTTCATATGCGAGGAGTCCATGTCATGTACACTGTTAGAATTAAGTGACCCGAATCCTTATTTAAATAAAATACTGTGGTAAAATAAAATAAATGTAAAATCCCTATAGAATTATACTTCTTTTATTTTATTTTAGAATAAGGTTTTTTAAACCTTATTAAACTCCATCTATTTGATATTAATTAAAAAAAGGTGTTTCACTCCTATTAGAATATGGTTTTACAAGCCTATAAATAGACATAGTCTACTCCTCTTATAATAAATTCGAATTCAACATGGTGAAATTTCTTCTCCTCTGCCATGGTTTTTTCCCGAAAGGATTTCCACGTAAAATCTGTGTGTTCTTTATTTTTATTTCTATTTCTATTTTCTTTACTATATATTGTCATTATCGATATTTTATTTTTACAAATTGGTATCCGAGCTTCCGGGTTGTTCATCTCAATCACGGTAATAGCGTCTTTGAAGTATGAAATTCTGCTGTTAGGTTGCAACACCATATTCGCGTTGTGGCAAATAAAGATGCAGGAAATTCTTGCGCAGATAGACTTAGAGGAAGCCCTGTTAGTGGTAGATAAGATGCCTTCAACATTGACGGAGAAAGAGAAGAAGCACAATGATCCAAAGGCGTATTCTTTATCTTTCTCTCTTTTCTTTGCGATACATTGTCATTATCAATGTTCTATTTTTCACACCAATAATATATATTTTTCAAAAAAAACTAATAATATATTTTTACGTGCTTATAAAATAATAATTAATCAAATAATTAGAGCACAATGCATCAATTTCTTCGGTAAAAATATTAAGGAAGTCCCTATATTTAGGTGTGGATTACATTTCAATCTCTCTATTGAAAAACGATAAATTAACCCTTATACATTTTGAAACATGCAAATTAGCTCATCCGTTAAATATTTAACAACAGGGAACATGCTAAAAATTATTTTTTATGGGTAAACTATAAAAATGGTCACCAACTATGCCTTTTGTTCTATTTTGGTCACCCAACTACTAATTTTTTCGATTTAGTCACTAAACTTTTAAAAGTTAAATATTTGAGTCACTATGAGCTTATGTGAGTTTTTTTTATTGATCTAGTAACAAAATTAGCCCTATAATATTTACACATTCTATCAATTTTATCATAAATAGAAAAAAGTCAACAAATTTAACCCTCAATGTTTACAAAATTTGTCATTTTAGTTCTAATTCTAAAAAATTAATAAATTTGATCGTCGACATTTACAAACTATCATTTTTGTCCTAACTCTAGAAATTTTAAAAAATATTTTTAAAAAAATCATTTTTAGCCATTTATAATCTATCGACTAACCCATGTGAGGTAATAAAATAAACAAAATAAGAAAAATAGTATCTATTTCAAGTCACTTGCAACAATTTTTTTTACTATAATTTAGGCTTCACATTGGACTAAACCAATTGATTTGGAACATATCTAGAATAATTAGCTACATTACTACCTGATCAAATAATATTTTTAATGCCTTTATTTTCTTTTGGATCTTATTATTATTTTTGTGCTTTATCCCAACTTTTTAGAGTTTTTTGCAAGCAACTTGAAAGAAGTACTCTTTTTTTAATATCTTACATTAGTTAGTTGTAGGGATGACAAAAAACCCCCAAATACGACGAGTTCCAAGTCGATTTGACCCAATAAGGTTAGGTTTTATTTTATTGCCCTGTCAGGGCATGGAGGGTTAATTTTTTAAAACAGTCCAGTCAGGTTTAGAATAAAATTGCCCCAAGATATTTATGAAATTACCTTTTAAACATATTTAATATTAATTGAATTAAAAATCTCTAAAATTTATCACTAGTAGTCTCATTCTACCACCTCTATATTAGTCTCCTTTCACCCTTTTCCATTTTTAATCTTCTCAGTTTAATAATTTATTAAAGGAACCTTTCTTCCCTCTTTTTTCTTGTGTATTGTAATCAAATGTGTCTAAATATACATCAGCACACAACTTCAGAGATAAATCATTAAGCAAATCTAATAAAAAAATTACGCCAAAATCTTTCATTTTAAAAAATATTAATTAATCACAATTGTATAAAAAATTAAAAATTAAAAATTAAAAAGTAAACTTCTGTTGAGCTGGATCAAAGTTGGATATACTATTAATTCTCGAATTCAGTTTTGCAACAGTTTAAATTTTTTAAAGTTGGGTTCGTGTCAGGCTCGAAGCATGGCGATGAGCATTTGATCGGGGTGGGGCAGGCAAAAAACAATCACATTACGATCATAGTTAGCCAAAAAGTCATAAATGGCTATATATATATTTTAAATTATTTTAAAATTTTTAGAGTTAAGACTAAATTGATATATTTTGTAAATGTTAAGGGCCAACTTTATTGAATTTTTAGAAGTAGAACTAAAATGACAAATTTTGTAAGCATTGAGAGCTAAATTTGTTGAATTATTTATATTTAAGATTAAATTTCTAGAATGTGTAAATATTAGATGGCTAATTTTGTTATTAAATCAATAAAAAAAGCCCACATCAACCGGTGATTAAAATATTTTCCAATGTATTTGATGTATTTATTTAACAAAAAATTCATGTTTTGAAGTGTATAAGGATTAATTTACCCATTTTTCAATAGAAAAGCCTAAATACAATCTAACCCTAAGTACAGAGGCTTCCCTGATAGTTTCACCCAATTTCTTCCTAAAAACAAACATGGCATCTACCACATCCGTACTTACCTTTTGTGATTGTGGAGTTTTGGCCCATATTGCAAGTAACGAAATGGGAAAACAAACCGAATGAATCCAAAAATAGAAGTGGGAACTTTTATTCTACATTTTACTTGGTAGAGATGAGAGTTTTTTTTGTGGCTGTTGTTTTCTTGCCTTAAGTTGCCTGGAGCGCCCATTAAGGCAAAAGTCATTGGCAACCTTAGTCTTTCATTCCTAAGTCTCACTTGTCTAATTAGCAGCAGTCTTCTTTTGGATTCCTTAACAAGCCCGCCACTGGTTAGAACATATGGATACTTTCATCTGTCTTCTTAAAGGAGATTGTCTACTAACTAGACTTGTCTCTTTCAGACAGCTGAGACTGAGCAAACTCTGCTAGGGACAGGTAATCCTCCCAATTGTCTCGAAAGTCAACGACACAGCTCCTCAACATATCCTCCAGTATCTGAATCACCCTCTCAGATTGACCATTTGTTTGAGGATGAAATGCATTACTGAAGTTCAACCAGTACCGCATGTAGTCTCACTATCTCAGAGACATAGAGTTTAGCCAGCTTCTGCAGTGAGTAGTCAATACGAACCAGTATGAAATGGGTGGACTTGGTTAATCGATTCACGATAACCCATACAAAATGCTTCTTAGTAGGTGTAAGGGGTAACCCACTAATGAAGTCCATAGTCACCCATTCCCACTTCTAAAGTGGAATCTTAACTGGCTGCAACAACCCCGAAGATAACTGATGCTCAGCCTTAACCTGCTGGCATGTCAGACATTTACCCACAAAATATGTAACCTCATGCTTAAGACCTGACCAACAATATAACTCACGAAGGTCTCGGTAAATCTTATATTCTCGCCAGGATGCATAGCATAAGGGCTACTATGCACCTCTCTCAGTATCAACTACCTTAACTCAGTATCATTTGGTACACAGATTCTCCCATGGAAACAGAGCACCCCTTCGCTATTCAATCCAAAATCCACAGTATTCCCACTCTATATTTATCGAAAGCAAAGACTTAAAGACTCATTCTCCAACTGTTTACCCTTAATCTGCTCTATCCACGTCGGTTTAACTTAGAGTTCGACCAACAAACTACCATCATCAAATAAACTGAGACAAGTAAACATCACCCTCAGATCAGTCATAGCCCTACAGCTCAGTGCATCGGCCACCACATTGGCCTTACAAGGGTGGTATTAAATCATACAGTCGTAGTCCTTAAGCAACTCAATCCATCTATGCTGCCTAAGATTTAACTCCTTCTGAGTGAGAAGATACTTGAGCCTCTTGTGATCCGTGTAGATGTTACACTTTTCATCATATAGGTAATGCCTCCAGATTTTCAATGCGAACACCACTACGGCCAACTCTAAGTCATGCGTCGGATAATTCGCCTTATGAGTCTTAAGCTGACAAGACGCATAAGCTACCACCCTACCCTCTTGCATCAACACATATCCCAAACCGACATGGAACGCATCAGTGTAGACAGTAAACTCTTTTCTACACTCTGGCTGTATCAAAACAGGGGACTCAGTCAATATAGTTTTGAGCTTCTCAAAGCTTTCTTGCTGTGCATCAGTCCAATTAAACGAAACACCCTTACGTAGCAGCTTAGTCAAGAGTGTTGCAATAAGTGAAAAACCCTCTACAAATCGTCGATAATACCATGTCAGTCCCAAAAAACTACGAATCTTAGATACAGTCTTAGGCTATTTCTAATCCAACACCGCTTCAATATTTCGAGGATCAACCCTAATCCCCTCAGCAGAAACCACGTGGCCTAAAAATATTACTTCTCGTAACTAGAACTCACATTTACTGAACTTGGCATACAATTATTTTTCTCGTAAGATTTGCAGAACCGCTCTAAGGTGTTCATCGTGCTCATCCTCAGTCTTCAAGTACACCAATATATTGTCAGTAAATACCACCACGAATCGATCTAGAAGGGCTGAAACACTCGGTTCATCAAATCCATGAAAGCTGCTGGTGCATTCGTCAGTCCAAATGGCATCACTAGGAACTCGAAATAATCGTATCGAGACTTAAATGTTGTCTTGTATACATCAGTCTCCTTAGCCCTCAATTGATGATATCTTGATCTGAGGTCAATCTTGGAGAAAATCAAAACCCCTCAGAACTGGTCAAACAGATCATCTATCCTCGGTAAGGGATACTTATTCTTGATTGTCAACTTGTTCAATTGTCGATAGTCAATACACATACGCATGGATCCATCCTTTTTCACGAACAGAATTGGTGCTCCTCACGAAGACACACTAGGGTGGATGAACCCATGATCCACTAACTCTTGAATCTGAGCCTTAAGCTCTACAAGCTCTTCCGGTGCCATTCTGTAAAAAGCAATGGACACCGAAGCTGTACCAGGAAGGAGCTCAATCCTGAACTCTACTTTACAATTCAAAGATAACCCAGGTAGCTCTTCAGGAAAAACGTCTGAAAAGTCCTTAACCGTCCTGATATCCTTAACCAAAGAACCTTTATAATCTGAAACACTGATGTAGGCAAGATATGCCTCACATCTCTTACGAACTAAATTTTTCGCCCTCAAATGCAGAAATCACATTCGATAAGTAGTTTTGACATTCTCTAATTACAACTACCTCGCTATCCTCCTCAGTTCTCAGTACAACCCTTTTTATGACACAATCTAAGCTCACTCGGTGTTTAACCAACCAGTCTATTCCCAGGATCAGATCAAACTCTCCAAAAGACAGTTCCATCAGATCAGCAAAAAAATTAGCCCCTTGAATCTCTAAAGAAGTGTCTCTAAACAACGTATTTACCTTTATTGATTGTCCCGGCGGACTCAGTATAATCACTTTACTTGTAGTGCTCTCAACCAAGATACCCAAGCTCTCAGTCACAGTACAAGCTATATAAGAGTGAGTGGATCCTATATCTATCAGTGCAGTATAAGGTACATTATAAATAATGAACGTACCCGTGTTAATGTCCAAAGCATTTCCATCTCTCTTGGCGTCGTGCAGCATAAACTAGAGCTGGCTACCTCGCCTCAGTATGACTAGCACCTCTACCCGTGCTCTCTGACCATGGCCCAACCTATTACCATATCTATCCTGTCCACAGCCTCTCGTGGCTACTGAACTGTTCTCGATGCTGGTGCAGTACCGGTACCCGAAGCTTGCATCAGATCAGCCCACCGCAGACACTTTCTAATACGGTGCTCTAATGAAACGCACCTCAAACAAGCCCTAGTTCTTTTTCAACACTCATCCTGATAGCGTCTGCCACAATCAGTACATGAGAGCTATCCAGTAGCAGCAATAGAAGTCCCTACTTTGATCAGCCCATCAACTTTGACCTTTTTCTTAGGCTTCTGAATGAAACTCGATGGCTCTGAATCCCTCTTGCTCCTACCTCTCTCTCGGTTCTAGTGCTCAACGCACTTCACTTCTTCAGCGATATTTACCTTATCAATCAATGCCGTAAAATCTCACTCCTTTTGTGGAGCTATCAAAACCCCCACATAATCTCTGAGCCCATCCTCGAAGTGAACACATCACTCGTACTCAGTTGCCATAATACCCTGCGCATAGCGGCTCAATCTCATAAATTCGATCTCATATTTGGCCACCGATTTATCTCCCTGAGTCATATTTAGGAACTCTCACCTACAGGCATCCACATAACTAGCCTCCAAATACTTCCCTTGAAAAGCGGTCTTAAAGAACTCCCAGGTCAATCAATTATTTTGAGTGCCCTCCTTAACAGTGAGCCACCACTGATATGCCTCATCACATAGCAGTGATACAACCACTTTAATTTCTGTTCGGGAGTGCAATTCAAATAGTCCATAATCCTCCCTGTGGCCTCTATCTAGTACTCAACCACATTAGTGGCAACTCCAACAATACCCCTAAAAAGCTCAACTCTGTTAGACCGGAATCATTTCGTAACCGACCCGCGACCTCCAACTCTAGTACTGGGCTCAGTGACCTTCTCTAAAATCCTCACCATGGCCTAGGGCAATGCGTCGTCCCCAGCCGCTCAATCATGAGACCAGTCTTAGTTATAGGTGAAGTTGGTGTCTCACTAGTATCCAAATTAGGCAGACTGCCAAATGAAAAAGACCCAGCTCGAGCACCTCTACGGCCTCTACCACGGCCTATTGTACCCCATCCACGAGTACCTTTGGTGCTCATTTCCTAATTGCTTTTTATCTGAATTAACAGTTTTATGCATCAGTTTACAGTTCTAGTGTTTATTAACATATATTTTATGAAAACAGTATCAGAAGTATAAAGTTTGTTTCGTACACCGCAGTGTGAATCAATGTCTATCAGTTTTACTACAGTCTCAGTATACACTATTTTAAGTGTTTTTAGTATAGTCTATCTATAGTAGTCTTGGTATATTCTACCTATAGAAGTTTCAGGATATACTATCAAAGACAGTTTCAGTTTTAGTTTAAACAATTCACAGTTTCAGAAAACTTATTGGACCGGTGCCGGAGACTTGGTGTACCATAATTTCAGTAAAAACATTGAGGAATCAGTTTTAAGAAATCATGTCTTAAAAACCCACATCCATAGCTGAGTTTTGGAACCTGACTCTCATACCACTAAATGTAACACCCCAAACTCAACGTTATGGCCAAATTTGGCGATGTCACACGGTAGTGTGTTTGAAAATCGTAGCTTGTGTTGGAAAACCATAATTTTGCTAAATACATTTTTCGTTTAGAGTTATTTTATTATTATTTATTAATTTTAATATCGTGTTAATTAATCATTCGAAAGCTTCCAAAACGTTTAATCTATGCGAAAGCTTTTTAAAACAGATTGCGTAATCGTGAGTATTTTGTTAAAACATTTGGTTCTTTTGAAAACTCAAGTTTTCCTAAAACTAGTAGTTATAAATTAAAAATCCTAAATTTAAGAAAAATCCTTAGAGGTCATATTTACAATAAAATTCCTAAATAAAATTTAAAATCATAATTAAGTACGAAACATAGACAAATAAGGTTGTGTGGCCACCGCTGAGTCCTCCGCCGCACCGATTCGCCTAAGCCTGGGGATTTCCTATACAGATAAATCAAAAATCAGTGTGTAATCCCCATATAGAGCAAGTAAACAAAATGCAGTCACAATCTAGGCTTAAGCCTTTTTAGTACCAGATTCAGTTTCAGTTAGGGCCTTAGCCCAATTCAGTACACAAGCAGTCATGCATTAGGGCCTTGGCCCATTACAGCAACAGTAATCAGTACAACAACAGAAATACTGTCACAAAATCTTACCCAGCCAGCCTTTACACACCATCTCCGTCCAACCCTACACTCCATGTGGGGATATAATCAACCCATCCATCCCTACACTCCAAAAGTACCAAATGTTGCACTAAACAATGGTTTGCAGCTGAGCTGCCAGTAAATTAGGCCCAAGGCCTTTCATTACACTTCCTCTAAACAATACCAACCCCCAACCCAATGAAATGCAATACACAAATATGACATGCTATACATAATATCATGTATGTAAACCGGCATACAATATCAGATCATTGGGACATCAACATGCTTAATCATATCAGTCATACAGTCATCTCAGTCAATTAAGGGTCTAGGAAAGCTTACCGACCCTATAGTAAGTCCACAATCCACTCGGGCGAACCTTGCAACCTTAGCAATGAAATTGTGAAAATGGGCCAACAATCCCTTGATGTTCGCCCGTGTGGCCCACATGGCCCAAATTGGCCTTGGTTGTGTAGCTCACACAGCCTGGCCTAAAAATCCCACATGCCTGTGTGATTCACCCGTGTGGGCCCACACGTCCGTGTGGCATACACGGCCCAAATCGATCTGGCTCGTGTATTGCACATGGCCAGCCTCGTCGATCGCATGACCGTGTGACGTCGATAGCCTCACTTTTGAGCTTTTCGTTGATTTCCATTTATAGTGTTACGGTTACACACATGTAATGTTTTTGATGCAAAAGCAACTCCAAGCAATCCCGAACCTATAATTGACCGAAATACTACTCAGTTATTCACTTAACCGATAAATTAAAACCAACCCAAACGGGTTACTCAACTATTGAACGATTGAAACTTACCCCCAACACTTCAAATTGGTTTACTTACGAGGTAGTACCAGAAAAGTCTCGATCCAAGCAAAAAGATGCTGCCCAAACAACAGAATAACCCATAGTCAGAAACTTAACATTCTCAACTACTAACCTCATAAAATCACTTACCGAAGTTGTCCACGAAATGCCAGAGTTGCAGTTCTGAGTGAGCCACTTGTTTATTTTTGTATCATGCATGGTTGTGGTGGATGGCGTGTACATATGTTTTGTAATTAACTTTTTCAATTAACTACGTCGTTTGTATTATTTCATCTTAAAATAAAATTGCCCCCTCTTTTGAAAGTGTATGTCAAACACTCTTAATTTGTTGATTATGAATTATTATGATTTAGAGATACCATAACTATGCAGTAGTTTAGTAATAGATTTTTATTTTATAACTCCTATTATTTTCTCTAAAGATGTGTTACCAAATGAAAGAAGATAAATTAATTTTACACTAAGTAAAATCTTCATAATGGTTTTTCTAAAATTTTTATATTAAGCCGAAGGGTTTGAATCCGTTAGTAATGCCCTAGACCATCGGGCGAACTGATTGGTTGAATGGTATATGTCATGTCTTCTTGATGGGCTAAGGAGTGTTATAGAATATTTTTTGAAAATTTAAATACACTGTAACACTCCAGACCCGGCCTAGACATTATGGCCGAATCTGACGATGTCACAAGGTAGTGCTTTTCAAAAAAATATGTCGTCGCTAAATCCCCTTTTCTATTTAAGAATTTTTTTTCATTATCTTATGTTAATTTCAAATCGTGTCGTTAGTTTCCAAAACATTATTCATTTACAAATAGTTATTCATTTTCAAAATGTTTTCTTATTGCGGAAGCTTTTAAACAGTTTGCATATTCGTGGTATTTTTGATAAAACATTAATTTCATTTGAAAACCTGAGTTTTACCTAACACTAGCAGATTTAAATCATAAAACCGTATAAAAACCAAATTTAAACCAAAATCTATTAAGGCCATACTTACAGCAAAATACTCCCAAATAATAGTAAAATCATAAATAGGTAATAAACAGTGTAAAAGAAGTCGTGTGGCCACCACTAAGTCCTCCGATGCACCGATTCGCCTAAATCTGGGGATTACCTGTACAGATTAAACAGAAGGGGTGAGTTTATGTGAACTCAGTGTGTAATCCCCATACAAATGAACAGGCAATAAACAAATAATCATAGTTTGGGCTTAAGCCATTTTCAGTATTAGTATCAGTCCAGTTTGGGCCTTAGCCCATCTCAGTAGAAAAACAACCATGCAGTAGGACTTTAGCCCATCACAGTATCAGTAGCAGTTACAGATATGCAGTCACAAAAATCCTACCCATCCAACCTCTACACACCATCTTCGTCCAACCCTACACTCCATGTGGGGATATAATCAACCCATCCATCCCTACACTCCAAATAGTATCGAATGCAGCACTAGACAGTAGTTTGTAGCTGAGCTGCCAGTAAATTAGGCTCGAGGCCTTTCAGTACATTTCCTCCAAACATTATAATCCCCCAACCCAATGCAATGCAATATACAGATATGACATGCTATAACATAATATCATGCATATAAACAGGGCATACAGTATCAAATCAGTGGAACATCATCAGACTTAATCATATCAGTCATACAGTCATTTCAGTCAATTAGGGGTCTAGGTAAGCTTACCGACCCTACAGTAGGTTCACAGTCGACTTGGGCGACCCGTGCAACCTTATTAGTTAAACAGTGAAAATGGGCCAACAAGCCCATGATGTTCGCCCGTGTGGGCCTGCATGTCAGTGTAGCCCACATGACCCAAATTGGCCTTGGCCTCGTGATCCATTTTAAGGTAACCTGTGCTAGTTAATTATTAATATGTGTTTCCACTATTTACTCATATGATCCTTCAAAGCTATCTACCTGACTCACTGTTACTAAATTATTTGTATCTTACGCTACAAAATTCCAAATTAAGATCCGTAAATTTTCGTTGAAACCAAACTCACATATATTCTTACCATAAAATTTTCAGAATTATTGGTTTAGCCAATAAGTATAGTTTATTTTTTAAATTTTTCCCTATTCTGCTATCTGACTGTTTCGACCTTTCTGTACTAAAAATTAATTATCTTTTCATAAAGAATTTGGATGATGTTTCCGTTTATTTATCTTAAAAGTAGACTCATTCAGGATTTTAAAAATATATATTCTAACCAATAATTATTTTTATACAATTTTTAATTAATTTCCAAAGTCAAGATAGGGGATTCCAAAATCATTCTGACACTATCTCACTAAAATTCAAATATCATATAATATGAAATTCTTTTGCTTACTTCGTTTCTTCTATGAGAAACTAGACTAAAATATCTTTAGTCTCATATTTTTTTCAACCTTTATTCGATTTCCACAATTTATGGCAATTTTTCAAATTTAGCCTACTGCTGCTGTCCAAACAACAAGCAATTTCAGCTTTTTGCCAAATCCTATAATTGAACAAATAACACCATAATCAATCTTACCTTGTGATTAATCAAAATCTCGAAACCAAAATACTTATAAAATGATGAACACTTGCTGCAAAAACTTCAAATCGATACGTTTACAAAAATCATGAGGAGAGCCTTAATCCTCATGAAATATTTCTGCCAACACTGCGGAATTAGACTATTGAACACAAAGTAATCTCTTAAAATGATACCCAACAACTTACTGAATTTGCACAAGTGCTGCTTAACGCTATAAAATCAAGAGGAAAGAATGGTTTAGGGGGAACAAAGGAATTTCAACAGTAGAGGAAAGAAATGAAAAGATAATCGAGTAAGAAGGAAAAAAGAAAAAAATTAGGTAGAGATAGGGGAGAGAAAACGTGAGAAAGATGGAGAAAAAAATGAATTTTTTTTGAAAAAGGAAAAGTGATCAGATTTTGGATATTCTCTCCCATAATCCCCTAATTCAGTCCTAAAATCGGTCTCTCACTTCCCACTACACATCCACCACTCAAAAACTCAGTTCAACACAACTCTTGCTGAAATTAGGAGGAAAATACAACCTTTGTCATCCCAAAGATTCAAACCCATGATCTCCCTCACACCAGCACTCCAATTATCCACTAGACCAATAGGCTCATTCTGTTAATTATTTGCCAACTTTTACTTAAAAGCCTACTGACCAAAGATAGGAATTATTCATAAAAATACCAAAATTTACGCAAGTCCTGGCTTGAACTTGAGACCTCCCAAACACGCACAGAACACATAACCACTAAAGCTGACAGGTATTTGTGTCACACATTCACAATACCTAAAATTAAAATTTTGGGGCGTTACATAAACAAATTTCTTAAGTTCCTTATTTGCAAATATTAACCTTGTGAAAATTGATAAATATTAATAATGTATCAATATAATTGTAAGTTATATTCTTAGTGATAATTATGTCATGTTCTTAGTATGTAAATTAATGATAATTATGTTACACTCTGAATAAATTTGGCAAGTAGCATATTTCAAATAATATAAATTTGCACAAAAAATTATTTTACACAAGTAAATTGAAAATAAATTAAAAAGTACATAAATATTCAAGAAATAGATACATGTGGCAAAGGGAGTAATTTTTGAGTAAGTATGATCAGATATGTCATTCCATATATCTCATTCCCAATCAGTTATGAAAAAAGTTGCTCATCTTAACATTTTTTGTTTTTGGAAGTTTTAGCTCAACAAGTTATTATAAACCTCCATTCACCAAACATTACAATTAGAGGATTTGACTACCCAATCCTCCATTTGTGCTCAAATCAGTTAAAAAAGACTCAAAACTTTGTTTACCAAATACCCTATAAAATGAAGATTTAATTTATTTATTTACATTTTATTTATTTAAATTAAATAAAAGATATTTTCCTATTTTATGTTATAAGTTATGCGGGATGCAATAATCCCATGCATAATGATAAAATAGTTAATATTTATATAGAATATCATTTCAAATAAATAGGAACCAAATTTTAAAAATATATACAAAGTGAACCCCATGTGATGGTGTGATGGTCCAGGGTGTTTATTGTCTCAAGTGTGGTCTGGATTTGAGTTGCACTATTCATATTTGTTATTCAGGCTTTGCCTTGTTATTGTAATTCACCAAAAATATATACCAAGTAATATTTTAAAATTAAATATTTTTAAAAGAATAATTTGATTAGAAAGGTATAGAATAATTTTTAAAAAGTATAGAAATTAAATGTATAATAAAAATTAAATAAATTATTTTAAAAACCGTTGAAAAAGAGAAGATTCGTTACTTGTATGGACTCATGTATCTTGTTATATTATATATATATGATGTATGATACGATTAATTAGTGAGATTTAGAATAGATTTTAATAAAATTTAGGCATAATGACTTATTTGGTCTTTCAAATTTACAAAAGAAATGTTATTTTCGCTATTCGCTTAAATTTTCACATCTTTTAGCACTTAAATTTATATTATTTATCAAATCACCTCAAAATGGATGGAAAAGTTAACGCTTGTTGACGTGATAGTCTACGTGGATGCTATGTCAGCAATTTCTTAATTTTTCAAAAATTTTAAAATATTAAAAAAATTAATTTTTAAAAATATTTTTATAACTTTTTTTAATTTTTATAAATTAATTAATTGTTGAAGTGGCATCCACATATTAATTCACTTGTATGCCACGTTAGCAAAGTTAACAAACATTAAAATTTTCATCCATTTTAGGATGATTTGATAAAATATCGCAAATTTAAAGGCTAAAAAAGATTTAAAAAAATGAAGGACTGAACTTATTATTATTTTTTTTTAAAGTTGAAAGAGCCAAATAAGTCATTATGCTTAAAATTTATAGACTAATTTCATTTATTAAAGATTTAAAGGATTTTTATGTAATTTAAATTTAAATATTATTAAATAATCTCTAAATTAAATTTTATTTATTTAAGAAAAAGGCGGTAATAAAGGCTATTTTAGTAAATAATAAATTTCATTGGCAGAGAGTTTTATGATCAATAAAGGCTATTGATTAATTTTAGTAAATATTATTTTAGTAAATAATATGTTTATAATTTTTCAGCTGATGACAAGGCATAGTCTTAAAGTGTCATATACAATGTTCTAATAATCGAACCACTAGCTGAATAGGTCAGACCATTGCTTTCCAATTCAATTAGTTTGATCTGTTCAACTGCTTGACCTACAATAATTAAATAATTAATTAAAAATTCAAGAAACTTTTAAAATTAAAAGTTTTATTAAACTAGTTCAACTAAAAGTTTTTGCCTTAGTTTTCAGTTTTTGTTGGTTTCGAGCAGTTTTCTTATTCAATTACTTCAACCCTTTTGTTTGGACTAGTATATCGATCGATTCTCAGTCCAATCGGTTCGATCGACCAATCCAAACATCTTCTAAGAACATTGGTCACATAATCAAATCTTTATAGAATCGAAGTTTCGGGACCAAAATAGATCTAGTTGCTAGGTTCAAATACCAAAGTGAACAAAACAAAAATATAGGTAGCGAAGCGAACTTTTTCAGAGGTCACAAAGCATATTAGCCCTTATCTAATAGATGATTTTTTCATTACTGGAAACACAAGATTAAGATTATACACTACATGATATGATGTAACATTATATAATATAGTAGCAATGATAAGTTTTAAATGTACCAAAAGTATAGGGACTTAGAACATATTCAACTAATATAATAAATAATAATCTATAATAATGTGGAGTTACAACTCATATTTTGGACTAAACAGTGTGTGACGTTGCAACGAGGAAGTATTCTTTGTCCCGACATCATGATGTGGTGACGTACAATTCAAGTTTTTCAACTTTTCTTCTCCCAGTGAAACTTTGTTTTTAGTTTTCCACTTAAACTCTAATTAACCTAGGGTTATTGTAGTCAAATATTGTACGAGTTTCAACCTATAAATAGGTCTTAGCTACTCTAAGTTTAATACAGCAAAAATATTTAGTTTGAGAGAATATTGTTATTTGTTTGAAGGGTTTTTCGTGTGGGGTTTCAGGTTTTTCTTTAATTCTCTCATTCTTTTTTATTCTCCTTTATTATAGTGAAATGTCATTTTGCCTGTGGTTTTTTATCCTCATTTGAGGAGTTTTTCCATGTAAAATTTGTGTGTTTGATTTGTTCGATTTTAGTTAATTTACTTGTTCGTTGCATTATTCAAGTTAATTTTCTACAAACTAGTATCAGAGCTAGTAACCCATTCAGAGATGACAACATAGCAAATTTTAGTTTGTGGCAAGTTCGCATGTCAGCAATACTGGTCTAAAGTGATCTTGAAAAGATCTTTGCAGAGAAGAAATCCACAGACATGGAACAGTCAGAATGGGATAGGTTAAACAAAAAGGCTCTATTTGTAATTCAATTATGTTTAACAAATAAAGTGTTACAAAAGGTTTTGAAGGGGAAAACAACATTTTCATTATGGAAGAAATTGGAAGCCTTGCACTTGACAAAATTCTTGGCCAATAGGTTAGTATTAAAACAACTTCTCTACATGCTCACAATGACCAAATGTAAGTCTATTAGAGTTCATATTAGTGATTTTGTTACCTTTCTTAATGACTTAAAGAATCTCGAAGTAGATATTAGTGACAGGGATCAAGTTATGTTGTTGATATGTTCTTTGCACTTTTGTTATAAAACTTTCAAAGAAACTCTGATTCATGGGAAAGATCATCTCTTGTTCAAAGACGTGAATGGGAATCTTCTAAGTAAGGATAAACTCAAAAACAAGTTAGGCCCAAACAAAATGTCAGACGAGCAAGCCTCAGTTTTAGTTGCAAGAAGCAGACAACAATCTAGAAAAATTGATCGAAATAGGTCTAAAGTGAGATCTAAATCCAAGATCCATGACAAATATTGTGGGCTACGTTAAGGCAGAATATTGGAAACTTCAAAATAAATTTAAGAGGGATAATAAATTGTAAGAGAGATAAGTAAAAAGTTGAAGTTGTTGATGCTAGTGTAGCTGAAGATAAAGGTGATGATTTCTTATTGGTGTCGACGAGTGAAATCTCCAATCTTACTTCTGAATGGATCCTAGATTCAGAGTGCTCCTATCACATGTGTCCCAATAGGGACTTGTTCTCCACGTACAATTCAATTGAATGTCGAGTTGTGCTGATAAGAAATAATTCTCCATGTAAGATAGTCGGCGTAGGAACCGTACAAATCAAGATGCATGATGAAATTATTTGAACACTTCACTTCAAGAAAAATCTCATCTCGTTGGGAATTTTGGATTCTAATATTTGTAGGATAGTTATTGAATCAAATGGCTTAAAAGTCTCTCGTGGAGTTCTCGTTGTGATGAGAGGACAAAAAAAAAAGGTAGGTTATGCGTTCTGCAAGGGTCAATGGTAATTGGTGCGACTACAATTAC
Source organism: Gossypium hirsutum (assembly GCF_007990345.1). NCBI lineage: Eukaryota > Viridiplantae > Streptophyta > Magnoliopsida > Malvales > Malvaceae > Gossypium > Gossypium hirsutum. The sequence goes on along the minus strand of NC_053438.1, from coordinate 52,739,598 downwards.
TGAAGAACAGTTGAAATCGTTGCCATGTCAAGACAAGGAAGACCCCAACATTGTGACAATGCAACATCCCGGTGATGATATTCTCTACGTCTCGATGACAAGGTGTGATTCTTTCTTCACTGGTTTTGATTAAACCAAATTTTGGCACATGCGATTGGGTCATATGAGTGAGAAAGGTATGACAGTCTTTTGCAACAAAGGTTTTCTTAAAGACACTGGAGTGTGTAAGTTAGGTCTCTATAAGCATTGCATTTTTGGGAAGCAAACTTGAGTCAACTTTAATTCAATAGTGCATAGAATAAAAGTGACTCTTCATTACATTCATTTTGATTTATGGGGTTCGTCTCTTGACATCTCAAAAGGATGTAATAAGTATTTCCTAACTTTTATTGATGATCACTCCAGAAAATTTTGGTTTATATTTTTAAACAGAAAAGCAAAGTCTTCAGAATCCTCAAACAGTGGAAGACACTGTTAGAAAAACAAATTAGAAAATCTGTGAAGCTGTTGAGAACGGATAATGGCCTTGAGTTCTATTATTTAGAGTTTAAATATTTTTGCAAATGGGAAGGATTTGAAAGACATCAAACCATTGTTGAAACTCTACAGAAAAATGGAGTTGCAAAAAGAATGAACAAAACCTTACTAGAAAAGGCCCAATACATGCTTTCTAATACAAGTTTGGGGAAGAAATTTTGGGTTGAAGTCGTAAACTTGACAAGTTATTTGGTGAATTGATCTCTTAATCGAGCATTGAACAGTAAAGTTTCAGATGAGATATGGTCAGGTAATCCTCCCAATTATTCTAATCTTAGAATTTTCAGTTGTCATGCTTATACTAAAGTTAGCCAGGGAAAGCTTGACCCAAGGGTTGTTAAATGCATCTTTTTGGGATACTCCACCAGTACAAAATGTTTTAAGTTGTGGTGTTCGGAATCTGACAAAATAATTGTTAGTAGAGATTTTACATTCGATGAATCTGCCATGTTTCCATTAGAAAATGGGTCTTTTGCTTTTAAATATAGAGCAAATCAAAGCGTCTCGAGCAAGGTGGAGGAAAAAGTTGAAACATGGGGCAACGTCGCGATGAAACGAAGAGCCTCGTCTCAATGTCACGACAAACATGATCATTGTCTCGACAAGATAGAAAGTGACATCATCAAAGCAATAAATTCCTGATTCTTACAAAATTGAAGTTGTTTTGGATCAATTTAGGACTTCATCTGACCCTCAAGTACCTTCATCATCTCAGTTAACTAATTATAAGTTGGCTCATGATAAGAAAATGTAAGAAATTCGACCACCAGAGAAATATTATGAAGGAAATCTAGTGGCTTATGCTCTAAATGTTACTGAGAGCATTGATTCAACCGATCCTTCGTGTTATTATGAGGCAGTTAAGGTCTTTGATTCTAACAAACGGTTCATTGCAATGGAACAAGAGATGGAATCACTTCAAAAGAATGAGACTTGGCAGCTAGTTAAACAACCCATCGTTAAAAGAATCATTGGCTACAAATGGGTGTTTAAAAAGAAAAAGGTTTGAATTCTTACGACACTAGGTACAAGGTAAGATTGATTCCAAAGGGCCACAGTCAAGTGGAGGGAGTTAATTTTCATGATGTTTTCTCTCCTGTTGTGAAACATTTGTCCATTCGGGAGCTTTTGGCTCTTATTGCATCAAACAATCTTAGTTACAGCAATTAGATGTAAAAACTGCTTTCCTTCATGGTGAACTTGCGAAGGACATATACATGCAACAACCGAAAGACTTCAAATATGAAGGTAAAGAAGATCATGTTTGTCTTTTACAAAAGTCTATACAATTTGAAGCAGTCTCCTCGACAATAGTATAAGCAGTTCGACTCCATGTTGAGCATTAGTTTTTCTCGAAGTAAGTATGACAATTGTGTTTACCTACATTGTCTTGATGATGGTTCTTTTATGTATTTTTTTGTTTTATGTTGATGATATGTTGATTGTGGCTAAAAATCCATCTAAAATTGATCGTCTTAAAACCATGCTTAAGTCTAAGTTCAAGATGAAGGATTTAGGTGCAGTAAATAAAATTTTGGGGATGAAAATTTTGAGAGATAGACATTTCGGGAAATTGTTTTTGTCGCAAAAAAGGTACATCAAGAATATCCTTGAGTGATTTGAGATGCAAGATGCAAAACCGATAAGTACTCCTTTAACTGCACACTTTAAACTCTCAATTTTAGATTCCTCACAGAATGAAGAAGTTGAAAGGTACATGTAAAAAGTATCTTATTCGAGTGCAGTTGGTAGTTTGATGTATGCAATGGTATGCACTCGTCTCAATATTTCACATTCTTTTACTGTTGTTTGTCGATACATGGTCTATCTTGGTAAGTTACACTAGCATGCAATTAAGTGGATTTTCAGATATTTTCGAGGTACTTCTAACATGTGCTTAGAGTTCAGAAAAACTTAAATGGGTTTAGTCAGATATGTTTATTTTGATTATGCAGGAAACTTAGATCGAAGAAGGTCTCTCACAGGTTACCTATTTACTTAGGGGAATTGTGTCATTAGTAGGAAAGTGACATTTCAAGCTACAATAGCTTTGTCGACTAATGAAGCAGAATACATAGTAATTACTGAAGCAGTAAAAGAAGCAATTTTGTTAAGGGGCAACTGTTGTATATTGTGATAGTCAAAGTGTCATACATCTCAGCAAAGATCAAATGCATCACGAGAGAACAAAGCACATAGACATTCGTATCATATATATAATATTACATACTATATGATATGATATAACATTATATAATGTAATAGGAGGGCTAACTTACTACTATTATTATAACAAAGCACATAGACATTTGTTTAGGGACTTAGGGCATATTTCAAGCAGTATAATACTAAACAATAACATATGATAATAAGTAATATATAACGTACTACTATTATATATAACTATTACTATAATATAGATTATAATAAAAGTTATAGTATTACATGATATTATAATGTTTGATTATTTATGCATATATATATAAATTGTTAATATATTATATGATATGAGATTATAATGTTGTCGAAGGACAAACTTTCAAATGTATGAAAAACATAAGGATTTAGAGCATATTTCAAGTAGTATAACAATAAAAAGTATGATATGATATAACATTATATAATATAGTAGGGGGCTAACTTTCAAATGTACGAAAAGTATAAGGACTTAGAGCATATTTTAACCAGTATAATAATAAACAATAATATATGAAAATTAATATATAATGTACTATTATTATATTACAGATTATAATAAAAGATACAGTATTACATGATATTATAATGTTTAATCATTGATGCATATATAAACTATTAATATATTATATACAACATGATATGATATAGCATTATATAATATAGTAAGAATGTTAACTTTTAAATGTATGAAAAGTATAGGGACTTAAAACCTATTTCAATTAGTATAATAATAAACAATAATTTATAATAATTAATATGTAATGTATTATTATATATAAATATTATATTATATATTATAATAAAAATATAGTATTGCATGATATTATAATGTTAAATCATTGATAAATATATATAAATTATTAATATACTGTATACTATACGATATTATATAATATTATATAATATTATATAATAGAGTAGGAGTGTTAACTTTCAAATGTACGAATAGTATAGACTTAGAGCATATTTTCAACCACTATAATAATAAACAATAATATATGATAATAATTAATATATAACTGTTGTAGGCACCCATTTTTATCTGATCCCAATTAAAGGCCTTTATTTTTTCTTTCTTTTTCATTTCTTTTTGGGCTTACCAAGGGCCCAAATTATTATTATCATTACTACTACTATTATAATTAAATTTTATTATTATCTTTTTTTTTACAAATACACAATATTGAAAAGTAGTATATATACATGAAATGAAATGAGAGGAAAAAAAAAGAGGTTTTTCAAATTTTGTTCTTAAAAAAATAAGTGAAAAAAAACAACACCAACAACAAGCATTCTATTTCCTCTTTTTTTCTTCTATTTTTTTTTTGCCTTAGACATGTCATGAGGGGTCAATTTTTGGGCTTCGATGAAGGGGACGTCACCAGACCGTCGATCCTCCGCCCTTAGGAGCCCTAAAAATCCCCTTTTTTCTCTTCCCCTTTATAAAATAAAGGTTTCTTTTAAAAAAAAACAAGTTTTGATCTTGAAAAAAGTTTTAATTTTTTTTTAAAAAAAGAGAAAGTTTAGATTTTTAAAATAAAGGAAAAGTTTAAATTTTTTAAAATAAAATTTTGATCTTTTACAACTATTTCAAAATAGAGCTTTGAATTTAAAAATAGTGCTTTTTTTAAAGAGAAAGTTTAGATTTTTAAAATAAAATTATTTTTTAGTCATTTTAAAGGAAAAGTTTAAATTTTTAAAATAAAGTTTCGATTTTTAGGAAAATTGGTGATTTTTTTAAAAAAATGTAATTTTACAAAAAAAAATCGACCACCGTATGCGGTCGCTCCACCACCGTAGAGCCCAAAAACTCTCCAGTGGTGGAGCTATAACACCTCAAACCCGGCCCAGACGTTATGGCCGGATCTAGCAATGTCACATGATAAGGTGTTTGAAAACCGTGTCGTCGAGTTAAAACCATTTCCATTAAATTTCTTATCTTAATATCTTATTAGTTCCAAAATTGTGATGCACATTTAATCAATAGTTTCAAAACGTTATTCGTTTGTGTAAGCTTTTAAAACAGATTAAACAATCGTGTGTTTAGGAAAAACATTTGTTTCTTTTGAAAACCGAGGTTTCCTACTACTAGCAATTGTAATCCATAAGATAAAGATAATTAAAACCCAACATCAAAGTCCGAAAGTCCAATTACAACCCAAAAACTTAGCCAGTAAAAATATAATAGAAATAAAACCAATTATTGTAAATATGGGTTAAAAACGATGAAAGTCCAAAATCGCGATCACTACCGAGTCTTCCGCCGCATCGATTCGTCTAAATCTGGAGATTACCTGTGCACATTTAAACAAAAGGGGTGAGTTTACGATAACTCAGTGTGTAATCCCACAGAAAACAAACAATAGCAAATCACAGTGCACAGTTAAAATAGTCCTAGGCCTAAGCCCTTTTTCAGTGTTTAGGCCTTAGCCCATCTCAGTATAGCACCAAATATGCAGTAGGGCCTTAACCCATCTCAGTACAATATCAAATCTAGAATACGACCTTAGCCCATCATAGTATCAGTAGCAGCCATGCAGTATTCAATAACAAAGTTCTACCCAACCAGTCTCTACACACCATCTCCGTCCAACCCTACACTCCATGTGGAGATCAAATCAACCCACCCATCCCTACACTCTAGGTAGTACCGAATGTGGCACAAAACAGTAATTTGCAGATGAGCTGCCAGTATGTTAGGCTTAAGAGCCTTTCAATACACTTCCTCCAAATATAATCAACCCAAACCCATGCAATGCAACATACAAGTCATAACATTCTATCTCAGGACATCAGTACATATAACCAGTTTAGTATACAAGCATACTATCATCATGCTCAACACATAAATAAATCAAACAGTCAATTCACACAATTAGAGGTCTAAGTGATGCTTACCGACCCTACAGTAGGTTCACAGTCGACTTGAGCAACTCGTGCAACCTTAGCAATCAATTCAATGAAAAAGGGCTCACATGCCCATGTGGTCTGCCTGTTTGGGCCCACACGCCTGTGTGGCCCACTCAGCCCAAATTGGCCTTGACCGCGTGGTCCATTTTTAATGTAACCCGTGCTAGCTAAATATTCATATATGTTTTCATTATTTACTTATATCTTCCTTCAAAGTTGTCTACTTGAGTCACTGTTACTAATTTATTTATATCTTGAGCTACAAAATACCAAATTAATATTCGCTTGATGTCTTTGAAACTAGACTCAAATAGTTTTCTACCATAAAATTTTTAGAATTTTTGATTCAGCCAATAACTACAGTAAAATCTTCAAACTTACCCCTATTCTGCTGTCTGACAGCTTCGACCTTTCTTTGCTAAAAATTAATTATCTTTTAGTAAAAAACTTGGATGATGTTACCATTTGTTTCTATTAAAAATAAACTCATTAATAAAAAACTTGGACGATGTTACCAATTTTTTATGATTTTCCAAAGTCATAACAGGGGAACCCGAATTCATTCTGACCTTGTCTTACAAAACTTATTATATCTCACGATTTACAATTCCATTATTTAAACCGTTTCTTCTATGAGAAACTAGACTCAATAATATTTAATTCCATATTTTTTTCATCCTCCAATTCAATTTCTACAACTTATGGTGATTTTTCAAATTTAGCCTACTGCTGTTGTCAAAACAACAAGCAATTTTGACTTTTCACCGAATCCTGTTTTTTACGTTTCGGGTACACACCTAGTTTTTATTGATGCTAAAACAGTCCCCGAGCACTCTAGAGCCTATAATTGAACAAATAACACTAATTTAGTCTCACGTAACGTGATCCCAAATCAAACTTGTATCGAGGTTTTAACCCATAAGCGACTAAACCTTACCTTCAACCGATGAACAGTAATTCCCACACAAACTAAGACTCCGATTGGTGATTACAAGCCCTTGAATCCTCCCCTAATTGGCATAAACAAAACACTTTAGAAGAAAATGAACAAACGAAGACAAATCACCTATCTAAAACTTACCGAACAATCCCAGACAAACATGGAGCGACACGAGGCAGAGTGGGAAAAGAAAAATCAAGAAGGTGAAGGGTGAAAGAGAGCTGAAATTCAGCAGCAATAAAGAGAAAAACGGCAAGAGGGTGGAAGGATTTTGGGAAAAGTAAAAAAAAAAGGAAAAAAAAAAAGATGAACAAAATATTTGATAACCACCCCAATCCCTTATTTCTCTCCATCAAACTCTTCACTAAATCCACTACTCAAATTTTTAGTCCATCTCAAACTCTCCTGGACGCATGAGCAAAAATAATGCCCACGCCAAGATTCGAACACAAGAACTCCTTCACACCAACATTTCACTTATCCACCAAACCAGCAAGCCCATTCTATTAATTATTTGCCAACTTTTACTTAAAAGCCTACTAACCAAAGATACCAAAATTTGACCAAGTCCTGACTTGAACTTGGGACCTCCCAAATACACCCAGAACACATAACCACTAAAGTAGATAGATATTTTGTGTCACACATTCACAATACCCAAAATTAAAATTTTGGGGCGTTACAGGAGCCATGGCCAACATAAGAGGAAAATAAGGAGGAAGATTTTGTTTTTTTAAATGAGGTTAAAAAGGAAAGAATGAATAGTTTTTCCCTTTTATAGGTGCCAAAAATGGGTAATATATTCCCATCCCCTTACTTTTTAAATTTACAAAAAAATACCCCATTTTTTGCAACACCGCCCTCACTCTCTAGCCTATTTACACCCGTAGCCCTTTTGTTTATTCAAACCTTTGGTTTAATCTGAAATTTTAAAATTAAAAGCAAATTAATTACTACATCAGTCCTCTGTCTTCCACATTTTTTATCTTTTAGTCCCAAAATTAAGCTATGTCATTTTGCTTCCATTTTAATAAATTATTAATACTTATATCTTTCCTTTCATTTGCATTTATACCTTATATATTTAATGTTAATTATGCACTTTATCTTTATGTTTTATATTTATTCGCACTTGTATAATTTTATTTTTTCTTATTTCATCTTTATTTATTTTCATGTCTATTTATATTTATGGTTTTTTTTACACATTCCCCTTACATGCATTTTAATATTATTTGTTTATGTTACTTTGATTCTTTTATTGTATTATGAATAATGTGTATTATTGATAAATATTTATTTCATTTATTTAAGTTTTCTTTTTCTTATTGTCATTTTTTAAAGAGTTTTAACTTTTCATTACCTTTAGTCAATTTAATTAATTTTCCTATTTTATTGCTATTCGTTTTAAAAGATGGAACTTTAGGTCATTTTTCCATCCTCTAATTGTTGACATGAAGTTAGTTAAGTAGGTGTTACATTTTAATGAAACCGTAAGGTTTTTATATTTGGATTTAGGTTAGTCTTTAAGATCTTATCTACCATTTACCCTAGAAAAATTATAAATAATATGTAGGATTTTTTAGGGTTTTAAACTAATTTTAAATATCGTTTAGGATTCCTCTTTAGAATCTTAAATTAATATGTAAAAATTCTTTAGGACTTTATTCAAGATTAAAACTAAAAATTTTTGTAGGTGAATTGTAAATCATGAGTAGGTCTTTCTAAGTATTTTATTTTAGAAACTTTGTGAGAAGCTAATAAATATTATTTAAGATATATTATTTTGAGATTTTGATGAATTTAAACCTTAGATCAAGAATTTTAAAGTAAGATAAATCATAAACCTGTCATAGGATACTTTCGTAACATCTTGATAGGTTCAACGTTATTAATTAAATATTTTAAAAAATAATAATAATAGATCGAATAAGTTGTAGATGTATTTTAATATTTCTCTTAATTCATTGGTAATTTCTAGGTTTTTTTTTTCTAGAATTCTAAAATAGAATTAATTTTAAGAATTGAAGGTATTTTACTAAAATTATTTAGGTATCCTTTAAGATTCCCGTTAAAAGTAAAAATATCTAATTTAAGTTTCAAATTGGATAAGTTTGGTGAACACATCTTAATCAAGTTACAAGTAAACCGGAGACATTTTCTTTAGAGTTTTTATTTAAGATTCCCATAAGATTTTAGCTTAGGTTAAGGCATTAATATGCTTAAATAATAATAAAAAACCCTAGCTCCTAAGACCCTGTAGGACTATCCCCGGATAGGCGTTGTGGGGTTGCTATAACCTTCTCCACACATAACCGTACTCCCGAACCCAAAATTTGGTGATGAGATCGAGTCTAGACTGTTAGAATTTTTTTCGTAGTATTAATTCTAAACTTTTAGACGATAGGTGGCTAATCAACTTAGCCCTAATTGGTTAATGGCGACTCTACATTAATTTAGGCCCTCCATGTCTAACTTTGCTTACTAGGCCCCCATACTCTTATGTAGGCAACGTTATGACAACTGTTATAGTATAGATTATAATAAAATATATAATATCAATAGTTATGTGTAATTTAGTATATTAAAATACATGTTTATAATTATATTAAAATATCTTAATAAATTATTATTTTTAAATTAGATTTTGAATGGGGCTTTAACTTTTACAAATTGTATTTGGATATTGGGTTTAATTTCTTTTTATTTTGGACTTGAGATTTGGGCTATAGTTAGTTTATTTTCAGTTTGGGTAATAATGAGTATATTATTTGAGTTTAGGTTTAATATAATATATTTGGGTTCTGGAATACATATTTTAGAATACATAAATTTAATAAAAAAGATAAAAATTTATTTATATATAATAATAACTAATAAAAGATATTTTTGTTAATTCATATAATATCACAAAATAATAAATTTTACATATAATAAGCGTTTTAATTATTTTATATAAAATAAATTTATTAAATATATATAATTTATGCTTTTTATAAGGCAAATTGAATTGTATTGTCTTCATATAAAAGTAATATGAATTATTTCATTCAAAATTAAAGTATTTGTAACTTATAAATTTCAAAATTATTTTAATCTGTTAGATCCTGCATGGCTCGATCTAAGCTCAAATTTGAAAAAATTTCGAGCTCGAAAAGGCTTGATCTCAAGAAAATCTAAGTCCAAAATAACCCCGACTTAAGCCTACTCATTTTTTGGCTCTAAATAAGTGTAAAGGAGTATAACTAGAACTCATAAAACTAAAAGTCCAAACGTTGAATTTTTTTTTAAAAATATTAAACTATTAAAATATTAAACTATCATATCTCTCTCTCTCCATTATCATGTCTCTTTAGTCTCTCCCAATATTTGATCATATTTTTTCTTCAATATGGTTCTCATCTAAAATCTCATTTCCTTCAACTTTCCACTCAATCTCAATTTTTTAGTTTTTCAATTTTCTCGTCCTTTTTAGTTTTAAATTTAATTTCTTATCCATTCCATATTATTACCATAACTTTGTATTAAATAATGCTTGATGAAGTTGGAAAGGAAGAGGAAAGGAGAAATTCAAAGTTTAAAAGCAGAAGCTTTAGCCATTAGTTTTGACTTTTCCTTTTTGCCTTGATTGTCTTTAAGTAATTTTAGGGGTTCTTGTTTCATTATTTTAATGCTTGGGTTGGGTTGAACCAATGGATTTTTGACTCTTTTTTTTGGCTTTTCTTTTCGTTCGAGCCACAAATTCATAATGTCTATATTGAGCTTCAATGTAGTCTTCGGCATGTTTGACCCCTTCACTTTTAATAGATAATATCCTGATCTTAAGTTGAACTTAGAGAAAATTGAAGCTCACTTGAACTAGTCATGCAAATAATCTATTCGCACCAATGGATACTTGTTCACAATAAGACAACTAGAGGACAAGTTTGTCTCCTTTAATTACAATGACGACGAGTTAGTTACCAATTATGGTAGTGACACGATAGTAGTTTTTGTGATAGTAAGAAATTATACAATTAGAGGATTCTTTTTTACAATAATTGTGTGATAGATATCTTTTTAGTGGGAGACTTGAATCATAAAGCTAGAACTTCTTAAGAAAGACTTGAATCCTTTATTGCATATCTTTGGATTTGCCAACCAGTTAATACCAACCAAAGGCTTACTATTTTCATCCATATAGGAGATGATGACCACACTTTGGTAATTGTGGTGAATTTAATTGTAGGCTAATTTTCAACGTACAATGCCATCTTCGGAAGATTTCTTATAGAAAAGGATAAGATGGTTACCGTTGTATATTTTCACACAGTAAGGTTACATACTCTTTTAGGAGTACAATTGAAGAAATCTGATCAAAAGGTTGCAAAATGAATGTCGCGCAGCCTTATCAAAGTTATTTCTAAGCAAACCTTAACCTTAGAAGACCTCAATAGAGCTTGCGAGAGCTCTTTCGTTGACCCGAGCACATAATATGACCAAATTGTAAAGTTTTAAAAAAATTTAGAATCGATGCCACAACATCAATTCCTCCAGTCGTCACATCACCAAATAGTTTGTCACGTCATGACATCAGGCCACTCGATGTCACGATGTGACTCACTATTGGTTAATGTTGCAACGAGGGGAGTTGCTTGTCAGGACGATGACCTTATATTTGGTAAAAATGAGTTATTTTGGTACCTATTTCAATTGCTCCAACAAATCATTCAATATATTCATCTAAAACATCCAAATTTCTAAACATTTTATCTAACAACTAGCCTTTTTCATTTACCAATCTTACCTATGCTTTAACACATTAAAACTTGTCATTTCCTACATATGTATACTTGATACGGGGTTGCGCGCGGACCAAGATCGAGTTGTCAAGTCACGAGAAACTCCTACGAAAACCCTAAACAATTAGATCTGAAACGAAACAGAAAATTAAAAGATTAGATTTTTGAATTTTCAGATCTGAAATAAAATCCCCAAATCAGCAAAGAATCAAATTGAGAATAGAAATAAGTGTTAGGGTTCTTGAAACCCTCAAGGAGATTGTGATTCTGCCCAATTGAGCACCAAGATAGTTTTCCCCAAATTTCGACAATCTAATTTCACCCAAAAAGAGTATGGAAAAACCCTAGAAATTGGGGATTTTTGGGCTGATTCCTTAAGATAGAAAAATGCTGAAAACATAATAAGAACAGAAAATAAATTAGATAAAGATTCGGCACAAGCAGAAATAAAGAAAGAATTGACAGTAAGAAATTAAAAGATAAGTCCTAAGAAGCCTTGAAATCTCGAAAGATCTCACAACTCCCTTCAAACGGCTCTAATCTCCCCTCCAAAGAATATCAATGGCAAGAAGAAGGTTGAAGATGGCTCCCACAATCAAAAAGATTGTTAAAACAACTTCTAAAGAAAACCCAAGAGAAAATCCTTGAAGAACTCAAAGAGAATTTTCACTTAAATCAAATCTGAAATTTTCAATGTAATTGTAATGTAATGATAAGTGTTTTACAAGGTGGACAGCCATGCCTTTAAATAGGCCTTATAACTAGGCCTAATCTAATTAGAAAACTAAAATAAAAAAACTCCTAATTATTTTAATATGGAAATTCGGTCAAAGGTCATTTTATCTGGGACTCTTGGACTGAATATTGACATAAAAATTTAAACTAAGTAAATAAATAAATAAAAATAAAACTTTACAACTTGGGCCACTTTGACAATTTGGCCTGATTTTCAACTAAGTATGGATGGATTTCTTGATTGGGCTGGGAATTTGCTTATTGGGCCTCGCCTTCAAGAATTTGGGCTTTTGTGACTCGTATCATTCCCCCCTTCCTCAAAAAGATTCATCCTCGAATCTGAAAAATCAAATGAACTTGACTTTCCTCTATCGAACGGGACTAATGGCAATTGAGTCCACTGAAAAGAATAGCCATGAGATAGTAAATAGCAACGGAAACAAGCTTGTAGTCCAATCATAAGCATAACAGAACAGGTATAACGTATGTGAATGGACAGATTCAGATTACCATGCAAACAATCTAATTTACTCACCACTGCCTCGTCAAATATTTGAAACAAAGATGGACATGTTTTAAGGCATTCAGTCGTCTCACATTGTTCCCACAAACCATGAATAAATTGCGAGTAATAAATCAAATGGTAAACATAATCGTCACAAGTAGGTATTTGAAAAGATTCACATGGTTCACAGAGTTGCATAATCATACCATGCATTAATCGACGGTCTATAGATTCACTCACGCATGCATTATCAAAAACAAGAATCTTTTTATCAACCATCAAAACAGATAGATCATCAATAAATAAAATAGGACAGTCAAGCACGTTTCGATCTAAGTGTTCATCAACACGATCTTTATCACTATCCGAGGAGTACAAAAGTGTTTCAAAGGTTTCAAGCATCTTACCTCGATAAGCAGAAGAATAAGGGTCGATTTTACCTTTTTCATTTAAAACAAACCTTCGCTCATCGGGGGCATAGTGTAGTCGAATCTCCGTTGTTGAGTTAACCTTTGTCAAATAGAACTCAAACTTCATGTACAACCACATAAACTGTTTAAGGCACGAATATAAATTGAAAACAAATTTGGAAAATTTCGTTACCTTATTCTCCAAAACAGATTTGGACAAATTCGAGGATTTTACACAAGGTAAATTAAGAGAATAACAAATCACGCTTCTTTTCGTAATGACTTTATCAACCACAATCGAAGAGTAACAATTAATCGGATCAAAATGAGGGGATCTTTTAAGAACTAAGTCACCAAAAGTTTTATCAATAATTTTCAAATCTGCACTGGACTCGGTTTCTAAAATTTCCTTACCTCGCTTACCTTCGGGATCATGTAGTGTGATTTCATCTTTGCCTAAGTTGATCGTATGAAAGCGTCTTTCATTTGAGAGGTATTGAAGTTGAAAGTTATCTTTCGATCTTTCAGGAACCTTAAAAGTAGCAACACAAGAAAAATTCATATCTTGGTTAGTGGAAACATTCCTCACTAGCCTTTCCTCGTCTTTTTCTTTTGTTTCTTTTTCTAACTCATTTTCTCTTCTTTCTTCAACTTCTTTTTCAAATTTCTTTTCTGTTTCACATTCCTTTTCACTCTCAATCTCTTTTTGCTCTTTTTCATTCTTTTTTTCTTTTTCCTCACTTGTTTTAACAGAATTTCTCAGTTTGATTTGGTCCTCATGGACTTGTTCCGGAGTGAGCGGCACTAAGGTAAGTTTCTTTCCTTGATGCTTGAAAGAATACCTATTGGTACGACCATCGTGAGTGACTTTTCGATCCAATTGCCATGGTTCTCCTAGCAACAAATGGCAGGCTTGAATAGGCATTACGTCGCACACAACTTCGTCTTGATACTTACCGATAGAAAAGGCAATGCGCACTTGTTGAGTGACCCTAAATTGGCCTTCGTTGCTAAGCCCTTGTAGTTGATAAGGTTGTGGATGCTTGGTAGTGGTTAAGCAAAGCTTTTCCACCATCGTCGTGCTGGCTATGTTCGAGCAACTTTCACCATCAATAATAACTCTACAAAGCTTACCTTGTACGTGGCAGCGAGTATGAAAGAGATGTTCTCGTTGCTGCTCGCTCTTTGGTTTTGCCAAAGATGATTGTCCACGATCATGAAAATCATCATCCATTCTAGTGACACGTCGAGGGCCGCGCCTTTGGGGTTGGTTATCCCTATCTTCTTTGATTGGATGAGGTTCTTGATTCAATCGCACCTCATTGATGGTAGCAGTCAAAGCTCGAAGAGCAACAGCCTGTTCATCCAACTGTTGTTGAAATTTTTTAAATATGTCACCATTATTATCACCTGTAGACATTTTAAAAAAAAAAATCTGCAAAACACTCAACACTCAAAAATAAAAGTTAGCAAACCTCACCATTAATCACTCAAAAAGAAAAATCAAATTCTCAATGAGGTCGAATTCAATCTTGTGAGTTCTTTATCAGAGTTTATATCAACCAATTAGAGAGTGTGAACCAAACTACCAAAGAATCCTAATTTGCACTAGGATGCCAAAAACTGACGAGACATCAATTGATTCGTGTTGCACCGAGGAAGAATTGGGCACACGTTTAAATCCTACTAACACAAGAAACAAGAAGGTGTTAGATAACGTAAAGGAAGAATAAAGGTAAACAAATGAAAACCTACAGGTAAGAATCAATAAAAATTGCTGAAAACAGAAAACCCGAAAAACTGCGGAGTAACTTGACAACTTCGTTCGAGGTGTTCCCGATCTCCAAAAATCACAAAATTAAATCTGGAATGTCTTCAAATATTGAATTTTTGATCTGGAAAATTTGGGCACCAAATTCAACCCGCTGAATATTTTTTTAATTTTTTATTGGATTTCGTCTTTTTTCAATTTTTTGACTTTTTTGACTTATTTTTTTGCGGGAAATATTTTTGTATATTCAATAACAGTGCCAAAAATATGTATGTAAAATTTCAGATCAATCAGAAAACGTTTACCCACTCAAATGAATTTTTTTTGAACAATTTTTCTAGGTAAAACTGCTGTTTGTGCTTTAAAAAATAGAGATCAGTTTAGAAATCAACCAAGAACACCCAAAATGCCCAAAATCTGATACCAAATGATACGGGGTTGCGTGCGGACCAAGATCGAGTTGTCAAGTCACGAGAAACTCCTACGAAAACCCTAAACAATTAGATCTGAAACGAAACAGAAAATTAAAAGATTAGATTTTTGAATTTTCAGATCTGAAATAAAATCCCCAAATCAGCAAAGAATCAAATTGAGAATAGAAATAAGTGTTAGGGTTCTTGAAACCCTCAAGGAGATTGTGATTCTGCCCAATTGAGCACCAAGATAGTTTTCCCCAAATTTCGACAATCTAATTTCACCCAAAAAGAGTATGGAAAAACCCTAGAAATTGGGGATTTTTGGGCTGATTCCTTAAGATAGAAAAATGCTGAAAACATAATAAGAACAGAAAATAAATTAGATAAAGATTCGGCACAAGCAGAAATAAAGAAAGAATTGACAGTAAGAAATTAAAAGATAAGTCCTAAGAAGCCTTGAAATCTCGAAAGATCTCACAACTCCCTTCAAACGGCTCTAATCTCCCCTCCAAAGAATATCAATGGCAAGAAGAAGGTTGAAGATGGCTCCCACAATCAAAAAGATTGTTAAAACAACTTCTAAAGAAAACCCAAGAGAAAATCCTTGAAGAACTCAAAGAGAGTTTTCACTTAAATCAAATCTGAAATTTTCAATGTAATTGTAATGTAATGATAAGTGTTTTACAAGGTGGACAGCCATGCCTTTAAATAGGCCTTATAACTAGTCCTAATCTAATTAGAAAACTAAAATAAAAAAACTCCTAATTATTTTAATATGGAAATTCGGTCAAAGGTCATTTTATCTGGGACTCTTGGACTGAATATTGACATAAAAATTTAAACTAAGTAAATAAATAAATAAAAATAAAACTTTACAACTTGGGCCACTTTGACAATTTGGCCTGATTTTCAACTAAGTATGGATGGATTTCTTGATTGGGCTGGGAATTTGCTTATTGGGCCTCGCCTTCAAGAATTTGGGCTTTTGTGACTCGTATCAATACTTAATATACCATAATAGTTTAACGGCTTAAGCTTGAACCAATTTGTAACACCCCAAAATTAGGTCTATGAGTTTTAGGGGTATTTTAGGGATTTCAACTCTAGTGAGCTGGGGAATTTCATAAGCATGGTAATTGGAGATGTTCTTGCTTATGATATTTAGAAAATCCA
Organism: Gossypium hirsutum; assembly: GCF_007990345.1. Lineage (NCBI taxonomy): Eukaryota > Viridiplantae > Streptophyta > Magnoliopsida > Malvales > Malvaceae > Gossypium > Gossypium hirsutum. Next base: position 52,723,221 of record NC_053438.1, on the reverse strand, counting down.
ATCAATTTTTGAAAATAATGTTCAAAAGGTTTTCAATTTTGAAATAAGGACTGATTTGTAAAAAGATCTAAATTATGAGTTTTTAAAAGGAAATTAAACCAAATTTCAATTTCCACCCTATTTTCCCTCTTCATCTTTATAAATCCCACATTAGTCTCTTCTCCATATTTTTGTTTTGTCGTCCATTGTATTCCAAAGCTCCTCTCACTCAATTTTGATTCCCAAACTTAGTTCCTTAGATTTCTATCGTTGCCCAAGCCATAAATCTCCATAATATTTCAAGAAAAACATCCAAAAAAACCATAGATTTCTCCATTGTTGAATTTTTAGGTTTTTCAAATTTTTAATAAAACGTTTGGTTTTCGTCAACTAAGGTGACGATTTGATTCCTTATTAGTTTTTGATGTTATTTGATCCTTTAAATTGAGTTTTTAGTCGTTAAAATTGCATGTTTGGTGTGATAGAGAGTGTTAGCTATATGCTTCACTTTTTGGGATATGTTCGACTTTATGAGTCATTTGGTGTGTTAGAGATACGTGTATCCAGTGAGTGGTGATAGAGCCCACATTTACGTTTCATGGCTCAAGTGTCAAATTATCAATGAATATGTTTGAGTATTGTAGTGTATGCTTAAATGATATGTGATTATTATGTAAACGAATCATTGAAAGATGCATGAACAAGTAGTTGGAACGCTGACACCCCTACGGCGTAGCGGAAAAATAAAACATTCGGTGATCCTAACCATGGATCCATGTGTGAACGAATCGGGGTGAAATAAAGATTTCGAAATTACCGAATCTTTATTCTGAATAGACAGTAACACCTCAGCAATGAGTAATCCGATCTACTATCAAACCAAGCCGCAATCTATCGTGACTCCGGCCTCTACATAATCCACCCAGTTGACAATGAACGGAAGGAACCCCCAAAACTGTTTTTGGAAAAAACTTTGCTTTGACGGCTGCTAGACCCCAAGCAAAGAAAAACGAGATTTTTATATCTATTTTTAAAGTTTCTAGAAATTAAATAAATATAACAATGTTTTAAACCGAAAATTATAATTACATTAATTATAATAATGATTTCGGTAAACTATATATTTATTTGAATTTATAAACTAACCAAATTCATGTTCTCATTATGCGTACAACAACCTTTACATAATGTGTTCGATATTTGATTACACAATTAAATTAATTCTATAATTAATTTAATTCAAGCGACAACCAAACACAATACCAACTATGTTTTATTCCGTTTATTTCAACTACAGGGTGTGACCCTATAGGTTATTGTAACACTAGCAGTAATACTAGAACAATTCCAATGTTACAAACAATGAGTGGCACTTAGTAATGTATCATTGCTACCAAAGTCACAAGAAATCATGATTCGACATAACCTTTTTATTATTAACCTTTCATGCAATAATCCTTAAGTCATTTATCTCTAGATTGGACACAAGTCATGGAATAGTCACACTTGCATAGTCCATTCCATGTTCCTTGATATCTTAAATAGACTATGATATACAAATAAGTATGACATCTCATATCAGCTTATTTGAGCATAACCATGCATTTCTAGTCTCACAAAATCAAGTGGCCTAAGATATTACTCCCATTATGTAGGAGGGACTTATCCTATATCGATCAACCATATCCCTCTACACAGATCGTGGTATATTCAACATTAGTCTTTATAGAACAACCAGTTACAGTGTACGTTTGGCTGTATCAAAATATACAACTTACGATGTTAGGATTATGATGATCTCAAGTCTGAGGATCATATACATATTAATCACTATGAGTAATTTTGCGACAATTACATAATAATCCAAGAAACATACTGATAACGGGTCAGTCCAATATGTTGTTCTCTAACACACATATTCATGCATCGATTTTGACATTCCATATCAATGACAACTCTTTATTATCAATCAACTACATGTTAGTCTTAATGCATTATTGTTGTCCTATCAACAATAATACTTGACTAATGACCTTTTAAGAATCATATTTTTCTCAGGACATTATTATAAAACAATTTATTTATACACACAGAAAAAAAACTGAAATAATAATGGTAACGCCTTATATTAATAAACATGATAAATCAAGTATGTTATTACAACCATCTCATGATTGATCTTTGGGCACACTCTAACACAAGTAATATGAAAATAAAATTGAGATGTTGTAATTATGCTAAATGGATGTTTCATTAATGCTTGATGAACTATATGTGTGGTAGTTGTTCTAGACATTCACTAAGCTTGTTAAGCTCACCTACTCCTTGTAATCCATTGCAGATTAGTAGCGTTTTGGTGTGAGCAGTGTGGCTCCAAGGGATTAATCCAAGCTAAACTTTGTAATTATTCATAGGTGATTTATTATTTGTTTAGATTTGGGAAATAAAGGTAATGTGGTAAAACTATTGCATAAATGTTGCCATTATGTTTTGGTTATTTTCATATCTTATTAAATCTTAGGATTTATGGATATTGCTCTTGCTATGTCGCTTGGTTACTCGGACATGTTTTTGATGATTGAACTATTATTGTGGTTATTTTGATGTTTATTTGACGAGACATTAGTTACATGTTGAATGGTTTATGATTGGGATGCATTATTTTTCTTATTATGTTGTATTTTTTGTGTCTAGAGTAGAGGTATCAATATTCAGGTTTTAAAAATGATACCTCTGTGATATTTCGTTGTGCAAGAAGTTAGTATTTTGGTTTGGTATCAATGCCTTATCACGAGTATCGATACTCAGCGTAAAATAATCGATACTTCAATAAATGTACCAGTATTTTCTAGGATTTTATTTTTAAACAAGAAACAAAATGCTTTTTTGGTATTCATTTTCCAAACAGTATCGATACCATATAAGGAAAATATCAATACCTTTGTTTTAGTGTCGATACCAACATAACTTGTTTTGGAATTTTGCTAAGTGGCTCTAATGCATGTTTAATTGATATTATAATTTAGTTTAAAGTATGTTTGGCATGTTTTAATGATGATTAATATATATGCTTGACTTAAAAATTTGTAAGAACGCTAAGAAAAATGACAATCACCTATTAATGTGAAGACATTTTATAATGTGTGTGATGTGTGACGGTGGTGTGACATCCTGATATTCGAGCTTGACGACCGGGTCGGGTATAGGGTGTTACACAATTGAACTAACATATATTTCAAACACATAAATCAAACTTACCAAATTTAAGGGAATTCATATTTCTACTTTCCACACACATCAAACATTGGTAATTTATGCATTAACCAATCCATTTGCTATGAACAACATGAGAAATCATCATATATCAAGTTCATCACAAGATATTAAACTTATTAAGACATTTATACATTAAAGGATATATTGGAACACTTATTTACATGCCATAATTCCTTAACTCCAGATAATCAAAATAACTATCAAAATAATGATAGTGTGAACTTCAAGTCGATCCGACTTGACACATTCTGCAAGATGATGATGATTTACAAGGGAAAGGGAAAACATACAGGGTAAGCATATACGATGCTTAGTAAGTTTATAGGCATTAAACAAAAACTTACCTTATCATGCTATCAAATACAATATGCTACCATGATTTGGCATAATTAACTAGACATAACAAAAAACAACATCAAAAAGGTGAGTTTAACATATAATCAAACCATATGGTATCTCAAAATATATCTATCCAATTCATTTTAGAATTAACATTTTAATACCATGCTCATGCTCAGTTTAACGGGCTCGGATACTAAGGTAACTACACTACACTAGGTTGCTCATTTGAGCTGGAACTACATCACTCAAGGGCATTGAGTGCAAAGCCCATAGGCATCGTTTTCATATTCACATGCTAATACATCCCTCCACCACACCAAGGTCTTTATAGAATCATATAATTCTCGATGATCCACAACATGCTGGATCCGTACAAACACATATCTTGTAGAAGCACGCATAAGACCCTATTGGCATGCCAATTATATCCTAACCTTTACTAAGTTCACATGGGTATCTATTACACTTATAATCATCACTGTTCAATTTAGTCCAATTCTCACCTTTTCGTACCAATTTACAACCAATTCAATTTACAATGAAACATACATATATAATTCAAATACATACAATCTAAGTTATAAATACCATATGAACTTACCTAGAAAAAACAACAAACAAGTTGAACCTCTAGCGACTAATCGATAATTTTATGTATCATTGCAGGATATGCATGAACCAATTTAATTTTATTTTCTAAATGCCCTTTAAATTTTACATTTTATTCAATTTAGTCCCTAACACCGAAATAATAATATTTCAAATTTGAGCTTCGTTTTCAAAACCGATCTCAATCACATCCATTATAGACCCTATACCATCTATTCTTACCAGAATTTTACTTCAATTTCAAAATTTATTCACTTTAGTCCTTTTGTACAAAACTAATAATTTAAACATTACAATCTAGTCATTTTTCACATCTAAGCTTAAAATTTTTCAATTTAACACTAATTTCTTCAAGAAATCAACAATGGAAACTATCAAAAATTTTAACAGTTTTGCAAATTGGTAAATGGACTAGCTAAATCCAGCTCCAATAACCTTAAAAACATAAAAAGTGCAAAAAAAAAGACTTAATTGAACTGACAAATTAGGGGTTGAATGGTTGAAGCTTCCTTAAAGGTTTTCTGCCTTCTTTGTTCGGTGGAGAAAAAGATGAATAGAAAATAATGGTTTTTCTCTCTTTAATTTTAACTTATATACTTTTGATTAAACTTTATCAAAATTAATCAATTAAACTTTAATTAACCAAACATTAATCTTAATTAGCCAAAGGTAGTGGATTTTAACATCATCCACCACCATTTGATGAAATAAAATGGTCTATTTACAATTTTGAACCTTTAGCTATTTAAAAATCTATAGCAATTGCACTTTTATAATTTAGTCTTTGTACACTAATTAAACAATTAATAGGTAAAATTAAAGGACCAAACTTTAATCTTCTTTAATACCAACTCTGTGGATATTTTAATTTAATATTTATAGACCCGATTTATAGAGATGGATCTCTAAAACCATCTTTTTCTGTACCACTATCACATCCTAAAAATCAGGTTTGTAAATTGACAGAGTAGTCACACCCCAATTTGAATCTTATCTTAAGTGTTTGTAATAAGAATAAGTAATTGGTCTATTGGATAAGAGTTAGTGAATTTGCTCTTGAAACTTGAGTTCAATTCCCCTCTTACGTATAATTTTTATTTACAATATTTTTACCCAAAATGTGTCACCCCTTGCATTGAAACCCTAGTATATAACATTCTTTTTGTTGTTTTCAGCCTTTTTTTTAATCATTTTTGCTCCTTCTTACTGCCTCTCTCCTTCTTTCTCTCATTTTCTCTAATTTTTCTTCTTCTTTCACCATTATTGCTCCTCTAAACCATAGTTTTCTTCCTTTTTTGTGACACCCTCAGCTCATCCCTTTACTCCCCATTTTCTTTTCTCTACTCTGTACCATATTGGTCGAATCTCAGCTTCCTTTTTCCTCGAACTTCTATCCATTGTGTCGCACCATCACTACTCTTTTTTCTTTTTGATTCACCATTGTCGCAAACATCTTTTCTTTTTTGCATTCTTTTTCTGTTCTCATTAACATTATTTGTTGATAATCGAATTTGGATCATCATCCTTGTCTGAATCATATGATTGCTCAAGATCTCCACTGATTCATCATACTTTGGTATAGTGTAAGTTGACAGTAAATAAATTAAATCTCGTATTTCCTTTCTTTTTCTTTTGTTGACCTAACTTATTAGCGTGAATGGTCTAATCTCACCTCTTATTTTGTGTCTTTCACTATCCTACATACAGATCTGGTAGCTACCAATTCAAATCTGAATCGTAGAGATGTTCTAAACAATTGTTAATTCTTTTTAGACGTATATTGAGGTGTGCATGTCCTATTCAAAAGTAAATCATGTGATTTGGTGATAACTGAATGCATCTATATACAAATCATGTTGAATCGAATTTGTGTTTGTGTTCTCTTAAGCTTTGGCCGAATTTATAGTGTCTTTTGAAGTAGTCGAATGTGATATGTATTAATTTGGGATGCTTGTTGAATGTGTTTGTGTTTATTTTGTAGTTGGCCGAATGTGCCTAAGGGTTTGTCTGTTATGACTAAGTATGTATACACCGCTAATGTATGATATTGATTGTTATCACATGTTCACTGAATGCATCAAGACATGTTGTTGCTTCTGTGTCGACCGATTGCATGACTAAAAGCATGCCATTGTTTCCGTGTTTATCGATTGCATGAAAGGCATGCCACTGCTACTGATTTATTGATCACATGTTAAAACATGTCATGGTTCTGCATTGTATCTAATTCTGCCATGCTTGTTATGCCATTTTGTTGCATGGGGTTGGGAAGATTGGTGATAGAGGAGTTATGTGGAGTTCTGGCAATTTATCCACAAATATGGGAGTTCTGGAGATTAATCCGTAAATATTGGAGTTCTGGCAGTATATCCGCAACACTGAAGTATTATTTGAACTTTTGGCGGTTCATCCGCAATATTTTTCAACCCTAAACTACTAGCAATTTATCTATAAATATTTACTGTTACTAGTGGTTTATCCACAATGAGCTACGACTCTTATTGGTATGGTGTGTACGGATGGATAAGTTTTGGGAAACTCATGGTGTGTAGACGATGGATGGGTAGGAAATTCCACTGACATTCATAGATAAGTACATACATTCTGAGAACTCTGTGATTCTATATATTCTAAAAAGCTGTGATCTATGACATTGTTATTATTGTTATCTCTATTTACTTGCATGCTTTTGATATATTTGGTATACTGCTTTCAAGTTCACCCCCTTAGTTTACTTCATTCAAATTTTTGGGAAATATACCCATATTGTAGTAAAGATGTAATTGTTTTATATGTATTGTAACACCCCTAATCCGTCTCCGCTGTCAGATTAGAGTTACGGAGTATTACGATAGATAACCAATTCAATAACAGACTTTTACTATTCAAAATTAAATTTAAATATCAATTATTCATAATTAGTTAACATTCATAGTATATTTATGAAAATAGGCCTTAAATCGAGCCTACAGAACATTTAAAACAAATCAGGATAAATTTTGGACTAATTTGACACTTCTACGAAGTTTTATGTAAAAAGTGTAAACAGGGGTCAAATGGCAGTGTGAAGGAGATAAACTCGTGTGGCCACTTGATTGCTTCCGGACGTACTAACATCCAGGGTGTAAATACTATAGCAAAAGATATATATAAATAAGGCAGTATTCGCAAGTATACGGGTCAAGTTGTAATAATTACAACGGAGTAAGTGAGTACTCTGAGAATCGTACCCAAAAGAGAGATGTGAAAAGACATAAGCACGATAGGGGAAACACAACAAGCAAATTTTTGAATTTTTGAATCCTCTCACATGCCACACTTTCAATACCCATTCACTTTAAACGTTAACATTTTATTCCTTCATTAAATCACTAATTCTTTATATGGGGGGAATTAATAAAAAAGAAACGTTAGAAAAATAGGTGAAATAGGAGATAATAAAGGGGAAATAAATATGAAAGATGCTTTCATTTATTATATATCTAGTGACTTAAAGTTTCAAAAGCTTGGTTATTCACCATTACGGTAAAGGTAGGTCCTATTGCCATAAGAGGTCAATTTGGAAATTAACAAAATAAAAAAATAGTACATAAACTAACACTTACAATTTTGACCTAACAGAATCAAGCTTCTCACTTCAGTCTCTGAAGTATCAACTGCTGCATACAAACCAAAATTTACGTAAAATACAAAACAATATAAGCAAATATCACCAACAAACAAAAAAATAATTGTATGAAATTCATCCAATAAATAAAATATAACATATTCTTGGAAATACCAACAAAACATAAACAACTCAATAAAACATAAAAAAATATCACCATCAAGGCATGAAAATACTTCTTTTCAAATGTCAAACTTAGCTAATACAAACAACTCATGCAACAAGGTTACAAGATAAAGAAACATTAGATCTGATGTTTCCAACTTCAAAGCTGTGGTCGATCTATTCGCAACCCAAGCATATTAGCAAAAAGAAAAACAAACTAAATCTAAATAATAGATTTGTAAAAAAAAAAGAACAACCACAACACCATTTAAGCACATGTTGCTCACAGATCTAGATATGCAAGAGCAAGACCCATTCTTTTCTAAAACAGAGATAAAAATGAGAAATTCAGAAAACCCAAATTCAAATCAAATCTAACTCTTGTAGAACCAGAGTTTCTTTCATTCCCCAAACAGCCAAAGGGATGCAATTCCATTTATATGTTTGCTCACCTTTCTTTGCAAATCAGTAAGAGAAGTAAACATACCCAGGACAAGACCGGACCTGAAGAGAAAACAAAATATTTATGTAATTAACATATGAGCACTAAAAATTAAAGATAAAGCAGAAAGCTTTGTGTCGTAAAATTAATTACGATTTCATGTTATCTTTGTTATAGATATTTAAATAGTTCTTAAAAACACTTCTAACTGCAATAAAGACTAATAAATAGCACTCAATGATTTCAAAGATAGTGATCATAACAAAAAAGCAATAATCTTAAAAACAGAGGGAAACAAACAACAGAAAAATGAAATACATAGTAGACGATAAACTAACAACAAGAACAACCACATCGACATCCATAGATTTGAAAAGACGAACCGGACAAAATATTTCCTATGGCTGAAGACCCAAAATAACCTACTGAAATACATCTAAATAAGCATAGATCTGAGAACTACAACACAGACGAAAAGGAAAAAACTAACTTGTTCTAAAGTTGAAAACAAAAAAACACCTACAGAAATACAAGTTGAGAAGAATAGATCTGAAACTAAATAAGACATGAAAAGGCAAAGAAAGTTGAAATAAAGATCCATACCTAAAATGACCCTCCGATGAGGCAAGGGATTTCAATATCACAAAAAATAAAAGGAAATGGCTAAGAAAACTTAAGATTTATCTCTCTCACGAAAATTGTATTTCTACTGTAGCGTGTGTATGTGTTTTTTTTTTGCCTCTAGTTAAACCAAAACCGAAAAAGAATGATAAAAATTTTGAAAACAGAGAGAGAGAGAGAGAGAGAGAGAAAGAGAGACAAATGGGATATACGTATTGTTTTCGGGGTTTTTTTACTAAATTATTATAAAAAATTAAAAAATTTCAAAATATTATATATATTTTTTTATTTACCAAAATATACCAAAAAATAGAAAAAAAAGCTGTGCCGATTTGACAGAGCCCTGGTGGAGGGGTTCTGATTGGCGGCACCGATGGTGCCAATGAGGTTGGCAGCACTGCCCTTATAATAGGGCCCATCGGTGGGGGGGAGAGAAGGAGAGGGAAAGAAGAAGAAAGAAAGAAAAGGAAAGGAGAGGACAAGAAGAAGAAGAAAAAAGAAGGAAAGAAAAGGAATGGAGAAGAGAAAAAAAAGAAAGAAGAAGAAGAGGGAATGAAGGGAAAAAAAGAAAAAAATGTAATTTTTATTATTAAATTAAATTTTTTGTAATATTTGTGTTTTAAAAATTTATGTTATGTACAGTATACGTGTTTTATTATTTTATTTAGCATATATATTTTATGAAATATATTTAACATGAAAAAATTCATGGTATGTACATTGTATGTTGATTAGGAATTTTTTTATGAAATTTACTTAGTATGTTGAAATTAGTTTTTTTAGGAAAAATAACAATAAAAGTAAAATGATAAAAATATATATTTAAAAAAGCATAAAATATGAAAAGAAGAAACGGAAATTGTACATTCACCGAAAGTAATAAAATGCGAAAAAAATTGTATATTTAATAAATTTCAAACATAATGCACTGAAATAATGTAAAATGATAAAATTAAAAATTTCGATATTTTTTAAAATAATAAAATGCGGATAAAAAATATGAACAAATGGCCGAAGTAAGAGTTTATTACTAACTTTTTTAAAAATTCAGAAATAATTAATACAAATATTTCAAACAAAATGCATTGGAATAATATAAAATAATAAAATACGAAAATAAAATATTTTTATTGAAAGTAATAAAAATCGGGAAAATAATACAAGCAAATGGCAGGGATAAGAGTTTTTTTCTTACACCAAATTAATTTAAAAACACACTAAATTAATAAATTTCAAACATTACGCACTGAAATAATGTAAAATTATAAAATTAGAAATTAAGATATTTTTTAAAGTAATAAAATGCGGAGAAAAAATACGAACAAATGGCTGAAGTAAGAGTTTTTTACTAACTTTTTTTTCAACTTGCAGGCATCGCAATGACTTCATTGATTCGAACCGATAGACACATATCTGATGCGGCTAATAACACGGTATGATTTATTATTTGTTAATTACGGGTTCTATTTATTTAAAAAGGATATACGTAGTATATACAAATAAATCATGTTATCGTAATATTTTTTCTGTAATTTAACACTATCAGGACTCGTACCGATTATTAAGGGGTCGTACTAGTGTTTGGAAAACGGCTCCGGATGCACGATTGATGCCGTACTTGGAGCAAGCCGGATTTGGGTCAGCAGCACTGATCCGGTCCTCCGACGTGCGCTATGATTTAATATTTGCGCTAGTGAAGCGGTGGCGCTGAGAGACCCACACTTTTCATTTTCCGTGCGGGGAGTGCACAGTGACCTTGGAGGATGTTGCAATACAGCTTAGGCTCCCAATTGACGGGAGTCTCGTAACGGGAGTATCTTCATTTACCGATCCGGCTGCACTTTGTTATGAGCTCCTGGGGGACTCGCCAGGGGACGGTGAGAAAAATTTTACAGGCTTACAATTTACATGGCTGAAAGCCAAATTTGGACAATTATCAGCCACTGCCACTGAAGGTGAGTTGATGTGTGCTGCTCGAGCGTACATCATGTATATCGTAGGGGGAGTAATCATGTCTGATGCAAACAACGACAAGGTGCATTTGATGTATTTGCCCCTATTAGCTGATTTGTCTACTGTTAGCTCATATAGCTGGGGCTCCGCCGTTCTAGCAATGTTGTACCAGGAGCTTTGTCGGGTGACAAACCCGGATGTTGTAGACATGGGCGGATGCCTCCCACTGCTGCAGTCCTAGGCGCTCTATCAGATACCATTTTTGGCATCCGTTAGTCACCAACCGTATGTCTATCCACTGCTGAACATGTGATAAAATATAAATTGTCATTATTTGTAGTGATAATATATTGACTAATGTTACCAATCCTAAACCCTATTTTTTTTGTAGGTGGAGTGCTCGTCCGGGTATCGGGAGGTCGTACCTTGTCCCAATATACCGCCTCATGATCGAACAGTATTCCCGGGAAGGGGTAAGCTGCTATTCTAATATTCATGACATCTTACTTTCTATATCTTACCCACATCTGAGAAATTCTAATGAATGCAGCTCGTACCCGCCAATTGTAGCCTTCAACTGCCTTCCAACACTCCCCAACATATATTTTCGGAGTAGATACTGCGACTTTATAATCCACCAATATGTTCATGTTGTACCGTTTAATGGCATATACGCATTCTTCTTTACAGTTGAATCTCTGGCCTATGAATAACTCCTCATTATCATATGTTACGGCCAGCCCGTGAGGATGAACTATTTCAGGGTACTCCGAGAACTCAGCTACATACGTTACATCGGGGTCTATGAGTGACATGTGTGGCCCAGGATTATTGTGTATCAAAATACGCCGCATCTGCTCTCCGACCGAAGAAGCGTTAATGCTTTCATCGTTGTTGACATCTTCATCGTCAATATCATCAGGCACATCGTCCACATTGGGATCACCGTCACTATCAACCTCTTCATCCCAATGATCGCCACCACCTTCTTCTTCACCACCAACCATATCAACATCGGGTGTAATATTTAGGTCGATACCGATCCCACCCATAGTCGATTCACTATCAACATATGATATTGGAGCCACCATCCACGGTTCTTGAGCTCCGTGTTCTTCATCAGATGCATTGACATCTTCATTTTGCTCCATACCGGCTAACTCAGCAAATAAGTGAATCGGTGCATTCTTGTCACTCCTATTCCCACAGTAGAGATCGACCATTGTCTCCACGTCTTCGTCGTCTACAAGTTCCATTTCGACGAATTTGATCGGATTTGTCGAAACTGGAAACTTGTAGAAAATTTTTTATATCCTTCTCCTACAACGTCTAAGAATTTTTGCATTAATCCTTACATTCATTTCATCGAACGAGACATTTCTATTAAATCTCATTGCTATTTGTTCCCGACATTCAAATATACATCCAACACTTGTTGTCAAGATGACTCCATCGAAATAAACGCATACAAAAAACTTAGCATCCATCTTCAATATTTAATCTGTCAAAAAATAAATAAAATATCATAAAAAATCTCAAACGGTAAATAAATTACTTAAAAAAAATTAATGTTTCAATATGCAATTTTGTACATGAAAACTGTTTAACCACTAATCCTAATAACTAACACAATAATAATATTAATAATTTTATACTCAAAATAATACTAAGTAACATCTTAATACCTTAATAACATCTTAATACTAACAATAATAATAATAATAATAATAATAATAATAATAATAATAATAATAATAATAATACTAACTAAAACTATCAATTTGAGTTTTATTAATCTTAAAAACTAAACTAAAACAAAAAATAATACAAATTATACAAAACAATAACAACAAGATAATCAATTATTTTTAAAAAAAATACCTTCTTTTCTCTTCTCTTTCTCTCTTTTTCTCTTTTTTTTTCCGCAGCATCTCTTCTTCCTCTTCTTTTTCTTCTTATTTTTCTCGCTTCAGCTGGACAAAGCTCATGTTTATAACACGAGTAGTCCCGCCAGTCAATATGACACCATTGGTGCCGCCAACCTCATTGGCACCATCAGTGCCGCCAATCAGTATGGAACCTTTGGTGCCGCCAATCAGAAACCCTCCACCAGGGTCCTGTCAAATCGACGCAGCTTTTTTTCTATTTTTTGTTTTTTTTTATATTTTGGTAAATAAATATATATATAATATTTTTTAATTTTTTTAATTTTTTTATAATAATTTAGTAAAAAACCCATTATTTTCGCTTCTGATTATAGAAAGCTAAAAACGAATGAGAGCAAAAAGTTGAAGAGAGAGAGAGGCAGTGAGAGAAAGATATGGTGAAGAAATGGGGAAGCTATGGAGAGAGCATTTAAATTTCCAATTTTGAGGAAGGAACGGGGCTTGAAAAGACTTAGGAAAAGGCTCTTCTCCTGCCCGTCATTACCAACAATAACTACTGCTATTTAATGCACTCATTTAATGAAGTAACAGCTGAGTTGTCTACCTTTCAAAACTTCATTTAATACACTCATTATTTAATATTTTCAATCCCTAATTATATTTTAATTATTTATATATTTTTCTTTAGTTGATTTTTTTTGCCTTAGGATGTCTGTTTTCATGGGCCATTTTTTTTTTCAAGTTTGTTTTGAAGTCTTTCCTCCAGTTGTTTCTTGGACCTAGGCCTAATTGTTTGTTTGGGTTCTTATATGTTTGGTTAATATAAAAGCCTAGTCTAATGAATTTCAAACAATTATATTTATTTTTAAAATAATACTATTTACTTTATCGAATATTTAAAGAGTTAAAAAGGATAGTCAAAATGTGGTAGGTTAGTGATGCTAAAGGTGGAAAGGGACCAAATTTGAGACGTTTCTTGGGCATTTCAGACTAATCAGGAAAGGAGCTTCGATTTTATTTATTTCTCCATTGAAGAAATGACTAGATGTCGGTGCTAGAGGGCCAATAAGGAATACATATAGAAACTAAATAATAAAATCAAACATAAAGAAGAAAAACACAGTTCAAGGAAATAGAGATCCGAATCGAGCACTAACCTAATTACTCACACCCAGTAATCCATACCAATGAAAAAATCACATTTAATACCATAAAAATCATCTTACGTTCGACTAGAATGAGCAACAATAGAAGGTTTTAGAAAGCCTTAAATTTAGTTACTAAAATATGTAGAAAGCCTTAAATTTGGAGGTTTTATCTTTGATTTCAATTTAGGGTTTTGATTTGAGGTTTTAGATTTGAATTTGATCCAGGGATTCAATTTCAGTTTTGGTTTGAAGATTCGTTTTGAAGGCACTTGGCTGTTCGATAACCTCTGGAGTAACTAAACAAGTGTGAAGATTCTACAATTTTGTAATATATATAAATATAAAATATCAACAAAAAATTCAAAATGAATTTAATAAGATGTTTACCTTAATAAAACATAATTTGACCAACAATAATATTAAAATGAAATAAAATAAAAAAATTGTATTCTATATTTCAAAATATCCATGACTTTTTGGCTCATTTTAAGTCATCGAAACTCTAAGCTCTTTCAAAAATTTGGTGGTTTTAATAATATTAATTTAGAGTTGAAATGTAATTCTAAAATAAGAAATTTTGTTTGATCAGTAACCAAAAGCCTAAGATTTTGGGGCTCAAAACATTGAAAGTTGTCATAACTTGCCCATAATTTCAAAGTTTTCTTTTTCAAGTAGACTACTTTGGGAGCTTGTTGCTTTTATCACAGAATAAAATTCGGCTTGAAAAACATACCAATGGACATATCGCATTTCATTCAATAGAAATCATCTCACGTTCGCCTGGAATGAGCAACAATAGAAGGTTTCAGAATGCCTTAAATTTAGTTACCAAAATATATTAAAAGCCTTAAGTTTAGGATTTCGACCTGGATTTCAATTTAGGTTTTCGGCTTGGGGTTTTAGACTAATAGATTTTCTAAATGGCAACAGTAATATTTATGGTAATTAATACCTTCTTAAAATCACTAATTTTTTGTAACGCCCCACTTAATTTGTTTCTATTTTTGTAAATATTTGACACAACTGTGTATCTACTTCAGTGGTTAAGTGTTCTGAGTGTGTGTATGAGGTCTTGGGCTCAAGTTTCACATTTAGAAATTTTGCTCTTTTTTTATCCAAGCCTGACCCTTGTTGAGTGGGTCTATATAAAATTCTCTGTTAATCCATATCAGAATGAGCCTACTGGTTCTAGTGGTAAGGAGTTAGGGTGATGGAGGTCCTCTATTTGAATCCATGCATAAGCATGGATGTTGTTTTTTCTCGATGGTGAGTTAGTGTTTCAGTGGTGTTGGGATTTTGAGGAAGTTGAGATTATGTGGTTAGTGGGGAGTAGGTGTTATCTGATTTGTTACTATTTTATTTTTATTTTTATTTTTTTAAGATTTTTCCTCTCTGTCTTTGACATTTCCTCTTTTCTCCCCTCTACTTCGTTTTTCCTCCCTTGATTGTTCGTGGCTTTCCTCTGATCTCTATTGGATTTTTCTCATTAACTCATCGCTACTACGTTGTTGGTTCTTTATTATGCTGATAAGTGATTTTTCAGCCTTCAACTTTGGTTTGGGTTTAGCAATGTTAAACTATGGTGGCTAAGCGATGAATTTTGTGGTTAGGAGAAGGTTGTGGGGCAGAAAATCTCACTTCAACGGCTTGATTCGAGATTGTGGTCATTTTGTAAATGGTAAGTCAGTTTTGCGTAATTGGGCAAATCGTGTAAGGCTCGTATTTTGGTTACTAAAAAGTGTTGGGCATTGTGTTTTAGGTGCTGGTGGTCTCGAGAGTGACTTCACGATGAAAGTGAACTAGGTGTGTACCCTTCATGCACGAAAGTGTAGTATGTCGATGCCACATGGGTGTGTGGTTGCCCGTGTGGTTGGCCATGTGCGAGACATGATCGTGTGTTTGACGAAGGAGCGGTTGTGCGCAAGACACGGTCGTGCGATGATGTAAGTGTGGCCATGTGGGCCACACGGGCATGTGAGTTTTGGGTCAAGCTGTGTGGGCCACACAAGCAAGGCCAATCTGGGCATGTAGGCTACACGAGCTTGTGGGCCCACACGGGCATGGGGCCCATAATTCTAAAATTTTCCCTAGGGTCGCATAGGTCGTTCTGATCGACTGTAGGCCAACTGTAGGGTCGGTAAGGGCTAATCAATCCCTAGAATATGTGATCTGGTATTCTGATAATTTGCTCTAAGTAAAACACTGTTATCTATGTCTGATTATACTATTATATATATGTGTATCTGACATCTGTATGCGAACATGTTAAGCACGATATTTCTGTATCTGTAATCTGTAATTATGTTTAGGGTGAGGATTGTTTATGAAGAGGAAGTGTTCTGTATGGAAACTTTTGCCTATATTTCGGTAGCTTGACTGCATATTTTCTAACATGTGTCGTAATGGAACAACGTGATGTGTAGGGATGGGTGGGTGTTTTTAACCCCACATGGTGTGTTGGGATGGTCGGATATGGTGTGTAGAGGATGGCAGTAGGATTCTGTATATCTATTCTGTATATTAATTCTGCTATTTGTGTAACGCCCCAAAATTTTAATTTTGGGTATTGTGAATGTGTGACACAAAATATTTGTCTACTTTTGTGGTTATGTGTTCTGGGTGTGTTTGGAAGGTCCCAAGTTCAAGCTAGAACTTGGGCAAATTTATCTTTGGTTAGTAGAGTTTTAAGTAAAAGTTGACAAATAATTAATAGAACGGGCCTGTTGCTTTGGTGGATAAGTGGAGTGTTGGTGTGAAGGAGGTCCTGTGTTCGAATCTTGGCGTGGGCATTATTTTTGCTCGTGCGTCCAGAAGAGTTTGGGATGGACTAAAAATCTGAGTAGTGGATTTAGTGGGGTGTTTGATGGAGAGAAATAAGGGATTGGGGTGGTTATCAAATATTCTACTCATTTTTCTTTTTTTCTTTTTTTCCTTTTTTTACTTTCTCCATAATCCCTCCACTCTCTTGTCGTTTTTCTCTTCATTGCTGCCAAATTTCTACTCTCTTTCACCCTTCATCTTCTTGATTTTTCTTTTCCCACTTGGCCTCGTGTCTCTCCACGTTTGTCTGTGATCATTCGGTAAGTTTTAGATAAGTGATTTGTCACTATTTGTTAACTTTCTTCTGAAGTATTTTGCTTATGCCAATTAGGGGAGGATTCAAGGGCTCGTAATCACCAATCGGAGTCTTAGTTTGTGTGGGAATTACTGTTCATCGGTTGAAGGTAAGATTTAGTCGCTTATGGGTTAAAACCTTGATACGAGTTCAATTTGGGATCATGTTATATGAGATTAAATTATTGTTATTTTTTTAATTATAGGCTTTGGAGTACTCGAGGACTGTTTTAGCATCAAACAAAACCAGGTGTGTACCCGAAACGCAGAAAACGGGATGTGGTGAAAAGCTGAAAGTGCTTGTTGTTTGGATAGCAGCAGTAGGCTAACTTTGAAAAATCACCATAAATTGTGGAAATGGAATTAGAGGATGAAAAATATATGAAATTAAATATTACTGAGTCTAGTTTCTCAAAGAAGAAACGGTGTAAGTAATGGAATTGTAAATCGTGAGATATAATAAGTTTTGTGAGACAAGGTCAGAATGAATTTGGGTTCCCCTATTCTGACTTTGGAAAGTCATCAAAAATTGGAGAAAAGTAATTAGGGGTTAAAATTTACATGTTTAAATTATTAATGAGTCTACTTTCAATAGAAACAAATGGTAATATCATCCAAATTTTGTACTAAGAGATAATTAATTTTTAGCAAAGAAAGGTCGAAACTATTAGACAGCAGAATAGGGGTAAGATTGAAGATTTTACTGTACTTATTGGCTGAACAAAAAATTATGAAAATTTTGTGGTAGAAAGTTATTTAAGTCTAGTTTCAAATACATCAAGCAAACCTTAATTTGAAATTCTGTAGCTCAAGATATAAATGATTTAGTAACAGTGACTTAAGTAGACAACTTTGAAGGAACATATAAGTAAATAGTGAAAACATATATGAATATTTAGCTTGCACGGGTTACATTAAAAATGGACCACGCGGCTAAGGCCAATTTGGGCTGAGTAGGCCACACGGGGCATGTGGGTCCACACAGGCAGACCACATGGGCGTGTGAGTCCATTATCACTGAATTGATTGCTAAGGTTACAAGGGTCGCCCAAGTCGACTGTGAACCTACTGTAGGGTCAGTAAACATCACTTAGACCCCTAATTGTACGAACTGACTGTTTCATTTATATGTGTTGAGCATGAGGATAGTATGCTTGTATACTGAACTGGTTATATTTACTGATGTCCTGAGATAGCATGTTATGACTTGTATGTTGCATTGCATGGGGTTGGGTTAATTATATTTGGAGGAAGTGTACTGAAAGGCTCTTAAGCCTAACATACTGGTAGCTCAGCTACAAATCACTGTTTTGTGCCGCATTCGGTACTACCTGGAGTTTAGGGATGGGTGGGTTGATTTGATCCCTACATGGAGTGTAGGGTTGGACGGAGATGGTGTGTAGAGGCTGGTTGGGTAGGACTTTATTGCTAAATATTGCATGACTGCAACTGATACTGTGATGGGCTAAGACCCTACTACATATTGGATATTGTACTAAGATGGGCTAAGACCCAAACTGTTACTGATACTAAAAAAGGGCTTAGGACGAGGACTGCTTTAACTGTGCACTGTGATTTGCTATTGTTTGTTTTCTATGGGATTACAAACTGAGTTTTCGTAAACTCACCCCTTTTGTTTAAATGTGCATAGGTAGGTCTAGACGGATCAATGCGGAGGAGGACTCGGTGGTGACCACGATTTTGGACTTTCATGGTTTTTAACCCATATTTTAGATAATGGGTTTTATTTCTATTCTATTTTACTGGCTAAGTTTTTGGGTTGTAATTGGACTTTCAGACTTTAGTTTTGGGTTTTAATTATCTTTACCTTATGGATTACAACTGCTAGTATTAGGAAACCTCAATTTTCAAAAGAAACAAATGTTTTTCCTAAACACACAATTGTTTAATCTATTTTAAAAGCTTCCACAAACGAATAGCGTTTTGAAACTATCGATTAAATGAGAAACACAATTTTGGAACTAATAAGATATTAAGATAAGAAATTCAATGGAAATGATTTTAACACGATGACATGATTTTCAAACACCCTATCATGTGACATCGCTAGATCCGGCCATAACATCTGGGCCGAGTTTGGGGTGTTACAATCTGTATCTGCAATGGACTTAAGTCCAAATCTGTATCTGATTGTATATGAGATTTCTATATGTTTTGCATGTCTAATTCTGTTGGGTTACACACTGAGTTTACGAAAACTCATTTATGTTGTATGTTCTATTCAGGTAATCCATGACTTAGGCGGATCAGTGCGACAGAGTCTCATGGTGACCACAAGTTGTGAATTATCTTTAATTAATGGTTTCTATTTAATTTAGGGATTATTTTCTGGGAGTTTTGTAATTATTGGACTTTCTGGACTATTGATTTTTATTTTGGTTTTGGATATGTTTTTAAACCTTTATTGCAACGTTTGATTAAAATCCCGATTTTATGAAAACAAAGGTTTTTCGAAAATATGAATTGGATTTCCAAAATATAACGATTTCTAAGTCTACGGCTGTAAGATATGTTTTTGCAAAAGAATTAGTTAAATAGCGCTTTTAGTAACAAGTATAAGACTTGGATGATTTATCGAACAACTATTCAAGCTTTAACAAAAGAACACTGTTTTTTAAACCTTCCTTGTAACACTTTCAGATTCGGCCGTAACGTTTAGACTGAGTATGAGATGTTACATTTTTTGAAGGGAAATTAACAGACAGAAAGAAAAGAGACATTAGGAAAACAAAGGTAATTAGGAGATAATAGAGGCCCAATTAACAGACAGATATGAAAAAGAAACATTAGAAAAAAAGAAAAGAAAAGGGAAAGTATATATCTAGCCATTTAAAGTTTCATTTATTATATTTTCTATTGAAAAATAATAATAAACAAAAATAATTTTATCTTTTTTTCATTTATTATCTGTTCATGTATTTATTACGTTTTTATATATATATGTTTTTTATCCTTTTATTCAAATTAATGATCTTAATATTATTTAATCTTTTAATTTAAAAAATACAAAAATATATCTATGAAATCTTAAATTGAGCCAAAAAGTCATGGAAATTTTAAAATATAAATTACAAAAAAAATTATTTTATTTCATTTTAATATTATTTTTGGCCAAATTAAGTTTTATTAAAGCTTAACATCATATTAAATTTATTTTCAATTTTTTTTAGAATTTGTATATTTATATGTATTTCAAAATTGTAAAATTACAACACAAGGTTAGTTACTCAGGAGGTTATTGCACAACCGAAATGACTTGAAATTGAAACCCAAAACCTAAACAAAATTTGATAGAGCAAAATCAAATCTAAAACCCCAAACTGAAACCTTAAACTAAAATTTAAATTGAAACCCCAAACTTAAAGTTTCGAACATATTTGGGTAACTAAATTTAAGGATTTTTAAAACCATCTATTGTTGTCCATTCTAGCTAGTCGAGCTTTAGATGATTCATCTTGTATAAAATGCAATCTTTTTATTGGTATGTTTTTATAGCCAAATTGTGTTATGTGTTAAAAGAACTATGCTTCCAAAGTAGCCTACTTGAAATAGAAAACTTCGATATTCTGAGCAAGTTGTGATGAGTATAAATGTTTTGAGCCCTAATATCTTAGGCTTTTGATGCGCTTTTTCATGAAATGAAATTTCTAGCTTTAGAATTACATTTGATCTTTAAATTTATATTCTTAAAATAATAAAATATTTGAAAAAGCATAGAGTTTTGATGGCTTAAAATGAGCCAAAATGTCATGGAAATTTTAAAATATAGAAGACAATCTTTTTTTTTTATTTTAACTCATTTTAATATTATTTTTGGCCAAATTAGGTTTTATTAAAGGTTAACATCATATTAAATTAAATTTTAATTTTTTTAGAATTTTTATATTTATATGTATTTCAAAATTGTAGAATTACCACCCTAAGTTAGTTACATAGGAGGTTAATGCACAACCGAAATGACTTGAAATCAAAACTCCAAACCAAAACGAATTCTAACATTGAAATCAGAACTTTAAAACAAAATCGAATATAAAACCCCAAATTGAAACCTTAAACTAAAACCTATGTCGAAACCCTAAACTTAAAGCTTTCAACATATTTGGGTAACTAAATTTAAGGCTTTTTAAAACCATATATTGTTACCCATTTTAGTCGATCTTTAGATGATTCGTCGTGCATAAAATGTAGTTTTTTTATTGGTATGTTTTTCTATTGTTACCCATTTTAGTCGATCTTTAAGCTCCCAAAGTAGCCTACTTGAAATATAAAACTTAGAAATTCTAGGCAAGTTGTGACATTTTCAATGTTTTGAGCCCCAATATCTTAGGCTTTTGGTTATGCTTTTTCATGAAAAGAAATTTCTAGTTTTAGAATTACATTTGATCTTTAAATTAATATTCATAAAACCACAAAATATTTGAAAGAACATTGAGTTTTAATGGTTTAAAATGAGCCAAAAAGTCATGGATAAGCCAAACCGATTTGGGGTTAAGGTGTTCCCGGATAGGCCAAACCAATTTTGGTTTAATTCTCACCTTGATAACTTCCTAGGGCCGTCAAGCCTAGGGTTTAGGTTCTTCCTTTCCCAAATAGTTAATCCGTTGAGTAACCCTACAAAACAGTTAATAGGTCATGCCTCCACTCGTTGATCCCCTATAGAGGGATTAGTTCCTCATGGTTCTAATAAACGAAACAAAATCGATATAAAGCATAGACATGATAATTGAATCGAAAGTATAAGTTTTAAGAAAAAGCCTGATTTGTACTATGAATGAAAGTTTAATCCATAAGGTTTGATTGCATCCACAAATCAGATCTCTCGAAATAAAAAAAAAGAACAAATGGAAAATAAATCTAAAACCTAAGGAAGGAAAAACTTAAAATAAAATTAAAAGAGAAATTCTAAGCTCAGTAACTGGTGTCCATAACATGTGCCAAATGAGCCTATTTATATATTTGAGGTGACCGTCCTCCTTAACCCTAGGTTAGCTGGCGTTTTCGAGCTTTAAGTTAGATTGTGCAGACCAAAACGCACATTGGATCATATTAATTCTCATCCATAGTCGATGCCGCGACCCATCAGGACCTGTGTCATAACAAAGAAGTCAGTATACTCTTCTTTAGGATGTCTTCAGGGGTTGAACGCAAATTACTGGTAATTTATTTACAAATATTTACTATTACTACTGGTTTATCCATAATGAGCTACGAATTTTACTGTTATGGTATGTATGGATGGATGAGTTCTGGGAAACTCATGGTGTGTAACGGATGGATGGGTAGGAAATTGCACTAACATTCATGGACAAGTACATACATTCTGAGAACTCTGTGATTCTATATATTCTGAAACACTGTGATTTGTGACACTTATTATTGTTATCTCTGTTTACTTACATGCTTTTGAAATCTTTGGTATACTGATTTTTTATGAATAAGACTTACACTGAGCTTTCAAGCTCACCCATTTAGTTTACTTTTACAAATAACCTTTAATGATAGGATTGGAATTGGCATGTGGAGGTCTTGTCTCAGATTTTGAGTTTAAAATTATAATTACTATTCGAGACTATAAAGATTTTTATACAGATTGTGGCATGGGTTTGATATTCTTGGTTATTTTGATAATTTGCATGCATTATCGTTAGAACAGGTTAAATTAAACAATTGGACTAACCTACACATTGGTGATTATAAGCATGTAAAAATGTTTTTTAATAATAAACTAAGGTCATCATTTTTTTCCCGTTACAAATCTACACTTGAATATCGAGAAAGTACATTAAAAATAAAAAATGTTTTTATAAGAACTTTTATAACTAGATTTTAAACAGACTTGGCATAAGTTAATGTTTTTAAAAAACTAGGAGAAGCCCATTACTATTTTTTCGAAAAATAAGCAAATGTTTTTAAAAGGATGTTTCTGATAATCTAATCATTTTTTTCTTATTGGGTCATTTTAGTGGCCAATGTAGCCTTCAAAATTTGACCATAATGTCTAGGTCGGGTTAAGGAGGTTACAATCGCTGAAAATCAGGTTGTTACAGAATGTACAACTCGAAGCACAACCGACTAGTGAAGTAGAGCCACTCTAGCTTAGTTAACATGACCCCCAACCTCACAACAGGTATAAGAAAAGCACTTAATCCCCAAGATGAGAAATTTTTGAAGAAGCATCAACATCTATGCATGGTATGTTGGGATAAACATGGATGCTATTCTCATTCACTTAATGCAAACCTTAAAACAACTCTGGTACTCCAAAAGAAGCATAGATTTGCCCATATAAGAATCATTGCAATGTTTAAATCAAATTGATGGTATTTTTTTTCCAATTAACAATGTGCACACCAATGATCTATAAGGTTGTTGCATTGAACTAATAAAGCAATTTATTTCTCTTTATCACTTGGTTCCTCTCCTATATTCAATAGAAAACAAACTAGTTGTTTAAAACTATTAATATAATATCTAGATTATCTTTTTAGTTCATTCAAATATATATAAGTCCATCTTCAAGAATAGATGACCGGTTAGTGATTTTGACATATAAATCTCCTCCAATCTTTTTTCCAAATCCTAGTAGGTGTTTTCTCATTTAACACATTATACTTAACTACAAGAGTAAAAGCTAACCTGATTCTGCTTGCAACTTTTCTAACATAACTACCACTCTCTTTCTTTAATCTTGTTAGGCTTTGTTTCATCCAAAGCATCCCGAAGGCCTTGTTGTACCAAAAGATCTTGTAGGGCACATTATAGTAAAGTGAAATTACTTTTCCCATCAAAACATTATGTATGGATGGTATGAACAGCCTAAACAAGAATTCTTGAATAGCGAACAACCAGAGCTATGACTCAATACATTAAAAAATTTCCATTAATGAAAGATGTAAATCCGTTGGAAAATAAAAAATATGCATGTTGGATGAAATGATTGTTGTTATCTACTCTAATAACGAATCATTGGTTTAACTAAATAACTAAATAAAATAGATAAACCTTTCTCTTCATCTCAAGTTGATGGATCTTCTTAACTAGAGGATCCCCTATATGGATAATGTAACACCCCTCACCCAACCCGATCGTCGGGTCCAAGTTACGGAATGTTGCAACCGTTACCGGAACAATTATCATTGGAATATTGAACTTAAATCATTTAAACATTCACATGTCTCATAATTACAATCATTATATAGTGAATAAACTTTTTTCGAAACTTAATCGAACTTATGAAAGCTTGTGAGCTAAACTGAACATGAAATAGGGTCAAATTGTCAAGTTTTCAAAGTTCTTAAAATAAGTATTGATACCCTTGAAAAGGTACCGATACCATTTTTTAGTTTCGATAGTTGGAAAATTCATCTTAGAATCAACAAGTATCGAGGCGTGAATTATGGTATGATACTCAAATTCTAATATCAATATTGTTTTGAGATTTTGTTTCTTTGATAAAAACTGAGCAAAATCCTAGTGTATCGATACCCTTGTAAAGTATTGGTACCCTAATACAAAGTACCGATACTTTAGTCCGGTATTGATTCTATTTTGGCATTCTGTTTGTTTGAAAGTTGATTTAAATATATTAAGTATCGGTATCTTCACCAGGGTATCGATACCTTAAAGCCAAAAATGTCAAAATTCCCACTTTTGGTCCCTTTTCATGCCTAAACCAAAAACATACACATTTGATGCCTTTAAACACATTGTAAACTTGCATTAAACAAATCCAAGCATCCATTTATCTAATCAAATGAATCAACCAAGTCTATATGCCACAATTTGGCACCATTCCTCATTCAAACATACCAATTTCATCCAACAACCAATCATACATTCAAGTACATCATTTTAACCATTCAAAACTTGTCATTAAACACTACACATATGGCCTCACATATAACCAATTCATGCCACACCACAGATATAAGTTTACCATATTGCCAAACATATCTTGGCACAAATATAATCATTAGGTTCAAACTCAAACATTGATCAAGGTTAAAACTAACCCTTTATCACAAAATTAACACATACACAAGCCATTAGACACACGCCACAATACCGAGCTTAAACGAATAAAATTCTACCGATTGATAGAGGGAAAGTGTGAGCTTCATGAAATCCAGTCGACAAGTTCCACAATTGACTATCTACAGAGGAGGGAGAACACTAAGTAAGCATTTCAAATGCTTAGTAAGTTCAAATGTATTAAAACGGTAAATTTACCTTGATTTTTAAAATAACATTTCAATTAAATAATTTGGTAAATATTACCTAACATGGCAAATCACAATAATGTGAGTTTAATACCAAAATCCCAGTGTTCTTTTCATATTTTTCAAGCTTTCCTTTTTCTTTACATGTTTTATTTTGTTAGTGATGATTTAGAAATGTAATGCGGAAGCTCGAGATTGAATTTTAAGATCTTAAACAATCAACTCGAAGTTTATTACTCTTCTTTGCAACCTAAGTAACTTCTTGCATGGGTAGCTTCTAGACCAAAGTTCTTGAATTCAAATTTGAACATTTTCAACAAGAATTAAATGATAAAATAAAAAAATTGAATAACTAAAGAAAAGAAACAACAGATCATAGATGGATTGATGAAAAGAAAAAAGAAGATAAATGGTGTTGATGACAAATAATTGAATAGATAACCAGCCTCCTTTGGTGAACTTACACCAACAAAAAACCATATTAGCCTTTAATCAACCTCTAGTAGACCTGAATTAGACAACCTCCACAATCTTAAAGAATTAAAGCAAAAGTTCTATCAAGAAAGAAATAATAAACTAATCTTGTAAGAAAATCACCCTTAGAATATTTTAATAATAAAAAATCAAGAAAAATACATATTATGGTGGCTAGCGATGCTTAGTTATTTATAAGCATGTGTCTTACTTGAACCCCAAGTAAATATTGAATCTCCCTATACTTAGTCAACTATCTTGCAAAGTAAGTTACATAAACTTCCTTAGACCTAATTAAACTTTTATTAATTTAAAATATTTTAAAAAATTGAAATAAATAAATCCAAAAAATATAAAACTTAATAAATACATTATTAGGCTTATAAATTATCAAATTTAAGCCTTAAAATTGAACTCAATATTATTTAAAAATTAAGTAAAGTTGAAAACTTGTTATTCCCACACTACACCAAAACAGGCTTTTAGCGGCGCTTTTTTAGGCTTTTAGCGGCGTTGCGCTTTAACAAGCGCAGCAAAAATCACCGCTATTGACTGCGCGCTAATATTTGCGGCGTTTTTATAAATAAACGCCACTATAGACCATAATCTTTAGCGGCGCTTTTCCAACAAACGCCGCTATAGAACAAGACCTTTAGCGGCGCTTTCTCAAAAACGCGGCTAAAGATCATGACCTTTAGCGGCGCTTTTATCACAAACGCTGCTATAGAACAAGACCTTTAGTGGCACTCCTCCCAAAAACGCCACTAAAGATCATGACTTTTAGCGGCGCTTTTTCCACAAACGTCGCTATAGAACAAGACCTTTAGTGACGCTTTTCTCACAAACGCCACTAAAGAACCTAACCTTTAGCGGCGCTTTTTCTACAAATGCCGCTATAGAACATGACCTTTAGCGGCGCTTTTCTCATAAACGCCGCTAAAGGTCATAAAAAATAAAAAAAAATAAAAATATTATAGAAACGTCACAAATCTAATTTAGAAATGTATAATTTAATTTAAAGATGTATTAAAATGGAAATTCTTAAATAAGACGTATAAGGAATCACAATCGAGGTACATTAATACCAATAGCATGATCAAAGAACTTAATCACGTAAAGAAAACACATGGTTAGACAGAACTTTTTACATTTTAATGCATCATAACCATAATTGGTACAATTTTCTACCCTAATTGCTGCACCAACTGCAGTTTCCAGTTGAAGAACCTTGATTCCATTGACCACCTGCAGCCAATTTTATAGTTTAGAAATCAGAAGTTTGGAATTATCTCCATCTTGAGTGCATCAGCTTCCACAATCCTCTTGATAGCATTCAGGTGACCCACTTGTAACATTGATTGTTAGTACTAAGCCAAATAGACAATTCTAACATGTTAAGGCAATATGACTTACAAATTGTTTGTATTGAAAATTTTAAATTTTTCTATAGACTTGAACTCATTGACCTGTTACAAAGAAAGAATCATGTCAGCCTCAACCATAAAGTTTAATTAATATTTTTAATGCCTTTATTTTCTTTTGGATCTTATTATTATTTTTGTGCTTTATCCCAGCTTTTTAGAGTTTTTTGCAAGCGACTTGAAAGAAGCACTCTTTTTTTTAATATCTTACATTAGTTAGTTGTAGGGATGACAAAAACCCCCAAATACGACGAGTTCCAAGCCAATCTGACCCAATAAGGTCAGTTTTTTTATTGAATTTAGGGTCAGGGCGTGGAGGGTTAATTTTTAAAACAGTCCTGTCAGGTTTAGAATGAAATTGCCCCAAGATATTTATGAAATTACCCTTTAAACATATTTAATATTAATTGAATTAAAAATCTCTAAAATTTATCACTAGTAGTCTCATTCTACCACCTCTATATTAGTCTCCTTTCACCCTTCTCCATTTTTAATCTTCTCAGTTTAATAATTTATTAAAGGAACCTTTCTTCCCTCTTTTTTCTTGTGTATTGTAATCAAATGTGTCTAAATATCCATTAGCACACAACTTCAGAGATAAATCATTAAGCAAATCTAATAAAAATTTGGGCCAAAATATTTCATTTTAAAAAAAGTTAATTAATCACAATTTTATAAAAAAAATTAAAAATTAACTTCTGTCGAGCCGGATCGAAGTCGGATATGCTATTAATTCCCAAATTCAGGTTTGCAATAGTTTAAATGTTTTAAAGATGGGTTCGTGTCAGGCTCGAAGCATGGCGATGAGCATTAGATCGAGGTGGGGCAGGCAAAAATCAATCACATTGCCATCACAGTTAGCCAAAAAGTCATAAATGGCTAAATATATATTTTAAATTATTTTAAAATTTTTAGAGTTAAGACTAAATTGATAGATTTTGTAAATGTTAAGGGCCAACTTTATTGAATTTTTAGAAATAGAACTAAAATGAAAAATTTTGTAAGCATTGAGAGCTAAATTTGTTGAATTATTTATATTTAGGATTAAATTGCTAGAATGTGTAAATATTAGATGGCTAATTTTGTTATTAAATAAATAAAAAAGCCAACATCAACCGGTGATTAAAATATTTAATTTCGAAAACTTTAGTGATTAAATAAAAAAAATAAAAGTTGGGTGACCAAAATAGAACAAAAGACATAATTGGGTGATTATTTTTATAGTTTACCCATAAAAAATATTTTCTAGTGTGTTTGACATCATTATTTAATAAAAAAATTTCACGTTTCAAAGTGTATAAGGATTAATTTACCCATTTTTTCAATAGAAAAGCCTAAATACAATCTAACCCTAAGTGCAGGGGCTTCCCTAATAGTTTCACCCAATTTCTTCCTAAAAACAAACATGGCATCTACCACATTCGTACTTACCTTTTGTGATTGTGGAGTTTTGGCCCATACTGCAAGTAAAGAAATGGGAAAACAAACCGAATGAATCCAAAAATAGAAGTGGGAACTTTTATTCTACATTTTACTTGGCAGATATGACAGTTTTCTTTGTGGCTTTTGTTTTCTTGCCTTAAGTTGTTTGGAGTGCCCATTAAGGAAAAAGTCACTGGCAACCTTAGTCTTTCATTCTTGAGTTTCACCTGTCTAAATAGAAGCAATATCCTTTTGGATTCCTTCACAAGCCCGCCACTGGTTACAACATATAGATACTTTCATCTGTCTTCCTAAAGGAGATTGTCTACTAACTAGACTTGTCTCTTTCAAACAACTGAGATTGAGGAATTAAAACCAAGTTTCCTATGACTTTTGACGTCTACTCGAGGCACTGAAACTCCCATCCCATCTCATCCATGAAAAATCTGGATTTAAAGTTCCCACTTGTTTCTTTTAGGTTTTGTTTCCTTCAAATTATACAACCTCAAAATGTGGGTTCAACTTACAACTCTTTTTTTAATTCTCTCCTATCTCCTCATCGGTATCACTCATGTTGAGGCTCTCCTAAAATGTTGTGACATTGGTAATTTCTCTACGAATAGCGCATATGATAAAAACTGGGACCTTATTCTTGCTTCTCTCCCATCTAATGTCTCTACAAAAGGTTCCTTGTTGGAAAAAATTTGATTTAAAAAAAAAATTTGTTAGAGCAGGAAATTAAAATTTTCAAAATTGAGTTGGTTTAAAATATTTATAGAAATAAAATTTTTTATGAAAAATACTTGTATTTTATGCAAGACGGATCCTAAACGTTCCTAACTTTCAATAGAACGACCTTCTCCGCTATTCTCGTACCATGAATTGCTTCGAATGTAGGCTCAAACAAGTTCGAATCAAACACAGAACTAGATGCAATTTTCTAAATCTGTCTCTCAATAGAAATCCATAGAATCATTATTCCCCAAAAATATAATTTATACTTAGAAAATAAATTCTCACTATTTTCGAGCAAAATAATAATATCTCAAAGTTGTGTTATATTTAGCCCTACTAGTGTAATTTATTTATAGGGAGGGAAAAATTTTGGTTGAATTAATAAAATGCAAATAATATTTATCTGATAGAAAAACTAATTTCCTAGTTCAACTAGGAGAGGGGTTTTGAGCCTCTCCTATATTGGGTCCAATTATATGTCATTCATTAACTTTTAACTCAACACTTTATAATTTAATCCAACCCAATACATGTTTTTTATATTTCACAAAATAAATATTATTTATTAAATTAATTTAAGTTAAATAATTTTCTCAACCCAATTTTAATTCTATTAAATTTGTTACAACTTTATCGTAAAAAATATATTAGAAAATATGTTTAATTTTATATTAAGCATATTCACAATGACCAATTGATTTAATTTTATTTTTAACTTCAATAATTTAATTAAATAATATTTCGAAAAACTTAAATTAATTATCATGTCATTTCCATAATTAGTAAGAAAACACATTCATTTCCAAATGCAACTCATTTCTCTAACTTTATTATTTCCATCTATTTTTGTTTGTTTGATTCTTTATACAATTCATTTCTGGTTTCAACGAGCTAGTAGAGGGACCACTTGAACATATACAATTAGGGCTATTAATTAAAAACTCATTTAGTCCGAAGTCATTCCACTATAGTATCATGACTAAGCTCTCCTTAATTACATACAATTACGATAGCTACTCAATCAGTGTTCGTCCAATGACCTTATCATAAGTGTGTTACCCTAATAGGATATCCTTAATTTATTTGGGATAAATTTGTTCTCCTAGTATGATCTTATTTTATCTCACAATAACTATTAAATTTCCTTTCACGAAAAGTCAATTACTATCAAATAGTAATTAAGTCATTTATCACAAAGACAAACGACTTGTGGTTACATTTACTTTTCATTTATCATGTAATGCCAATGAGAGGATATCATTTACCCATTTCCTGGGCTATGAATTCCGCTATTGTGAAAGATGCTACATACTACAAAATTCGTATATCCAACGCATCAGCTTTCAGTTCTTTATCTATTTAAACTCAGGCTTTTACTTAGATCGAAGTATACGAGTCACACATACATAGTCCATCATCCACTCAGGATTAAGGTATATCACACTATAAATGTCACAAGTGAATAAATCCATAAACAAATTCAGGATCTATTCTACTTAGGTTCTGTCCAATGTACTATCAGTTCAGTTAGTCACATCTATGTCTCTATCTTCTAGGAGTCATCCACTATAATGCTTAAGACAAAGCATCTCCTGAATTGGACTTGATATCTTTCAATCAATTTTCTCATTTCAGATTAGACAAAGGACATGTTAGGTTTATTTTCTAATACAAGTTGTCTTTTTGCATTACGACCTGGCTACGTAATATTGTTCAGTATTAGTTGAACATTTAGATGATCGTTGAGTCAATATTTGCTTCAATTTTTCTTTTCGTGCAAAAACCATTGAGAACAATATACAAAAGATATTAATGTAATTAATGGATATTATTATTTAACCAATTTATTTGAAAAATACAAGTTTACATAGACGAAAATACTATACTTAGGGCACCAAATCCAACAATCTCCCACTTGTCCTAGTGAAGTAGACGAGTCATGTTTTACATTCCTATGCCTTCCATATGTTTCCCGAAAAGTCCCTAGCTACTAGAGTCTTGGTAAACAAATCCATAAGATTTGATCTCAGATGCAATCTTTGACTACATCCACTATTCCATCAAACATTACTTGCTCCCTTATGATACTTTCTATCAATGTGTTTTGTCCTTATGTGGTTTCTTTGGTGTTTGGCTATATACAAACTATTATAGTGTCATAAATTTTTTCATACCTCACGTTTGACCTCAATAGTAAGTTAGCAATGCAACCCTGCTTGACACTTATTCACACTATAGACCTACTGCCTAGGACAAAAACACATCTCGACGTCGATTTCATTGAATCTTGACACGTTTGAAAGTCAAAACCAGTATATTCTTAACTACTTGCCAATGTCTTGGACCAAGATTCGTCTGATATCGACTCACCAACCAAACTACAAAATAGATATCTGGACGTGTGCATAACATGACATACATGAGACTTCCTACCTTAGAAGCATGAGAACCTTTCTCCTATTTTCTCTTTCTTCCGCTGTCCTAAGACATTTCTCCAAATAAAGATAAAATCCTGATACTGAAGTTTGAGTTCCCTTCTTAGAATTGGTCATTGCATAACATTCCAATATCTTGTATATGTATGAAGCTTGTGATAATGCTATCACTTTGTTCTTTCAATCTCTCAAGATTCAAATGCTTAGAACAAAATTAATTTTTCCCAAGTCCTTCATGCTAAATTGTTAAGTTAATCATAGTTTAACCGATGCAAATGTCTCTATATCATTTCCAATTAGTAGAATGTCATCGATAAATAGAACAAGAAAGACCACCTTTCCATCCCCAACACATTTATAAACACAAGGTTCATTTACATTTTTCTCAAATCCAAAAGTTTTGATCATTTTATCAAACCTTTGTTTCCATGGGCGAGATGCTTGCTTAAGTTTTTATATAGATCTAAGAAGTTTGCAAACTTTATGCTCATTTTCTTTAGCTATATATCTAGTGGGTTGCATCATCTAGTGCTTTCTTCAAGATAGCTATTCAAAAATGCTATCTTTGTTGGATCTAGTGCCCTAAATGTGGTATTTTTGTCTATGTACACTTGTAATTTTTTGAATAAATTGGTTAATAAAATTATTTATGAATTACATTAATACTTTATATAATTGTTTTCATGTTATTTTTTTACGCAAAGAAAAATGAGAGTAAATATTAGCTAATTGGTTATCTAATGTTTAAACTAATACTGACAGATATTACGTGGCTAGATCGTAATACGAAAAGACAACTTGTATTAGTAGACCAACCTAAATATGTCCTTAGTCTAATCGAAATTGAAAGACTAATATGTCATCTATTAAGTCCAATTGGGGAAATATTTTGTCTTGGGCATCAGAGCAGATGACTCCTAGAAGATAAAGACATAGATGTGATGACTGGACTGATAGTACATCGGACTAGACCCTAAAGGAATAGATCCTAAACCCGTTTATGGATTTATTCACTTGTGACATACTGACCGCGCCCCAACGTCCGTGCACCAAGGTTGAGAATTAACACTAAAACAATCTAATCTAGGTGGTATGCTGCAAGTGTGACATGTCAATTGTAATATTTATATTGTCAATGGAACACACGAGTATTCCAAGGATTGAACCCAAGAAAGTAAGTGATTTTAATAATTCCTACTCGACAAGCGTGCAATGAAATATTCTAGCTTGCTACTCACTAATTTTTATATTACAAAAATACATAATTTGGAGGTTAATTAATCTAGTTAACTACTAAACACTAAAAATGACTAAATTGTAAAATAGAATAAAATAAATAAATGACAAGTAGTGATTGGTTGACTTCCATGTTGCTAAATAACCTTTGGATTAGGGATCTAAATCACTAAACTCCCAATTTGTTTTAATTTTACCTCTCGATCTCCACATTACTAAGTTAGACAAATTAGTTTGATTTATCTCATGATCTCACCAAACTAATATATTACAGACACCTTAAGGTATGGGAATCTCAATGACAACTAAGACTTGAACATGCCACCAACACACTTTATATGCATAATAACCCGATACGCCGCTTATTAGCGTAATCCTGGTGTCGTCCCTCCTGGCGCAGACCCACATCAATATATATGTAACATAACATACACAGATAAGTTCATGAGAGCTTAGTGAGTAAAACATCATTTACCTGTATTATTTTTTCACATTTCAACTGATAATTTGTTTAGATGATATCATCGTTCTGAGCCTTCAACTTAATCAGTAGCGAATACTCCCTAAATTTCTAATCTCTTACATGTCAGTTACCTTACCTTGCTCAGAACTAATCTCTTCCCCTCAATGCCTTCGATGCACCACTTACACTCTTTAATCTAAACTTTCAATAACCTTTATAAATTTCCTTACCAGTGGTTCATACCATTGAAACACCGTTACTCTTGCACACATAACTCCAAGCCATTGTTTCATCATAATTCTTGAATCATCATATATTCAGATAGCAGTTACCTTATTCAAATATAAAGTGTGGGTTCCTTATTCAGAATACACTTTTCTAAATTTCTTCAATCTTCATCATTCACAACCGATTTATAATCTTGTATAATACTTTACTGTAGTCTATAGAGACATTATGCCTTACTGGTCTTACTCACAACTTACGAGTCATACTGAATATTCCAAACAATTTGATACAGAATCCGCCATAAAGGATATCCTATACAGTACACCATTAAGAGTCTTACCATTACATGCCAAGAGCATCTCCTTTCAGAGATCGCTACAAAAGTTTTCATCTCGTGATTTACCACAGAGGCTTTCTTTTCATGGTTTTCCACAAAGGCTTTCAATTCATTTTACGCCACAAAAGTTATTCTTTTATATTGCACTACAAAGGCTTTCTTTCATATTATGCCACAAAGGCTTTCTTTCATATTACGCCATAAAGGCTTTCTTTCATACTACGCCACAAAGGCTTTCTTTCATACTACGCCACAAAGGCTTTCTTTCATACTACGCCACAAAGGTTTTTCCTTATCTGTCGTGTTTTTGTGATATGAATTTGCCTAAACTCACTTACGTAAGGTTTGCCCATCATCCCATAGAACAAGTAGAAAAATCCATTTTTGTAATAACCTTCCTTGAAGTTCCTTTAGAGAGTGCCATGACCATGGAATTTTCCTTTCAGAATTCGTGTTTAAAGTTCTGACGAACCCCTTTAGACAATACCATCGAAACAGACACAAACTCACTTCACAGACCCTTTGTGCACTAACGCGAACCACATTCATCTTTTAACAGATCATACCCCATAACATACATTTGAGACACACATATGTAATTGAACCTAAACTTCCCAGATTCCATACCATGGCACGCATTCTATTTTCAACAATCACTTATACAATTACATAACCATCATACCATACTTTTTTAGCTTTGATTTCATTATTCAATCAGTTTCTATAGAAAAATTTCATATGAATACTATTCATACAAGAGTTAGCTTACAGACTCACTTAATTCTCACGTACTGTAGTCCAAAACTCCCGACCCAAACTTCCATCTCGCAGATCAACAACAACTACATCTACAAAACATGGATAAATCATATCCCACTACATGGATTATGGTATACCCAATATTAGTCTTTATAGTTCAACCTGTTACGGTAGATGTTTGACTATATCAAAATATACAACTCACGATGTTCGGACAATGATGATCTCAAGTCTAAGGATCATATACATAGTTATCACTATGAGTAATATTTGTGACTATTACATAATAATCCAAGAAAAATACTCATGGCGGGTTAGTCCAATTTGTTGTTCTCTAACACATGCTCATGTATTGATTTTGGCATCCCTATGTCAATGACAACACTTTGTCATCAATCAACTACACATTAGTTTCAATGCATTATTATTGTCCAAGCCCAGAATAATACTTGAATAAAGACATTTTAAGAATAATCATATTATTCTTAGGACTTTATTATTATTCAATTTATTTATACACAAAGAAAAAGAAACTGAAATAACAATGGCATTGCCTTATATTAATAAACAAGGTAAAACGAGTATGTAATTAAAACCATCTCATGATTGGTCCTTGGGCATACTTTAACAATTGATGGGAAAAATCTTCATTTTTAGACCCTTCATCACCATCTTCTATGGTGCCCAATACCTCTGGATGTATCTCTAGACCGGGACCTGAGATGTGTTATTATACGAACAACCACCGTAGTTTAGATATTTGGACGTTTGCAATATCCCTCCATAGCTTGATTGATCTTCCCAATAGACATTAAGATCAAAGTCAAATCTATGATGTTGACTTACTTGAGGGACAATTTGAACGGGTTCATGATCGGTTAACTCTACAAATAACTCAACCGGTCAGGGGTTCTCGATCTTAAGTGGGAAATAAATTGCGATCATTGTAGCCACATCATCATCATCATCTACAAGTTCCATATATGAGAACTTCAACGAATCGGTTGAAAATGAAAGTTTGTAGAACAATCTTGACATATGCTTCCCACAATTAGGGGTTTCAGTCGGTTAACCGACCCGAAATAACATTAACTGAATTAACCGACCTTTCAAAATTTTTAACCGTTAACCGAACCAAAATTTTTTTCAAAAAAATTAACCGAACCAAAATTTTTTCGGTTAATTCGGTCAGTTAACCAAATTAACCGAAAATTATATTTTTTTTATTTTTGGTTAAAAATTAACCGAATTAACCGAATTACCCGAATTATATGTTTTTTATTTATAGCCTCTAGTTTTAGTTTTAGTTTTAGAATTTTATTTTTATTTATTAAATTATTTGTAATTTTTATGATTAGGTTGGCTTGGGTAATTAGGTTCGGTTGGATACTTGGGTTTGGATTGGGTTTAGGTGAATAGTGGGCCTATTTATATATTATAATTTTATTTATTAATTTTTTCAGCTAAACCAAAAAAATTCAGTTAACCGACCGGTTTCGAATCAAATTAACCGTTAACCGAAAAATCAAAAAATAATTAGCCGACCCCCGACAAAAAAAAGTTGGTTAACTGACTGATTAACTGAATTCGGTCGGTTAACTGAATTTTTTCGGTTTTACCCGAATTTTGCACAGCCCTACCCACAATGGGTAACTATCTTTGCACTTGTAACAACCTAATATCAGTGGTGTCGGAAACAAAGGTTTCGGGACCACAAATCTGACAAGTAAATCTGTAATAATTAGTATTTAAATTATATGAGTTAATTATAATTTATAATATATTTCGATTTGATGAAATTTTAGTGAATTGAATAAATGACTAGTATAGGTGGTTGTCCCGAAAGTCAAGTGGTTTCGAAAAATGAGGTATTGAGACTCGTTTTCAAAAACCAAATTGTAAATATTTTTATTAAATATTTACAGAGTTATTATTTTGGTATGTGAAGGTTTGATTTGGAAATTTTATTGTTTAATTAGTTAATTAAAGAAAAAGGACTAAACTGTAAAAATTGCAAAAATTCATCACTATTAATTTTAAGTACTAAATTGATTTAAAAGTATTAACGGTTGGATTTAAATGGAAAATAGGACATTATTAGAACTAGTGG
Source organism: Gossypium hirsutum (assembly GCF_007990345.1). Taxonomy (NCBI): domain Eukaryota; kingdom Viridiplantae; phylum Streptophyta; class Magnoliopsida; order Malvales; family Malvaceae; genus Gossypium; species Gossypium hirsutum. The sequence continues at coordinate 52,686,219 of NC_053438.1, read as the reverse complement.
TCGGTTTTACAACTTTAATTAAGTAAGTTATAGTTAAAATGTTTATTATTTTAATGTTTAAGTTATAATAATAAAACAAAAAGGTAAATCAAACTTCATCTACTTCATTCTTTCATTCTCCTAGCCGAATCACCATTTTAAAAGACTTGGAAGCTTCGGTCAACGTTTGGTTTATGCACGTAAGTGCAAATTTATCATGTTTTTTTTTTATAGTTTTATGTTTTTATGATCGTTGCAGCTAGGTCCAACTAACCCGTACCTCCGCTTTCGAAACTGTTAAAGATTTTAAAATTTTCCATTGATGAATCTTAGAGTTTTTTTATATAGAAAATGGTTTAGTTGGAAGCTTGATAATGAGTTTGGACTAGTTTGTAAAGTGATTTTGTTTAGTTTTTAAGTTTAAAGATTAAATTGTTAAATTGTTAAGTTGTTAAATTTGGCATGGTTTCCTTGTAAAATTTCAGAATTAGAGGGCTGATTTGGAATGTAATTAAATTTGGCTCAATAGGTATAAGGATTAATTGTGAAAATAAGCTTATTTCGGTTTTAAAGACTAAATCGAATAATGTGTAAAATTTTAGGGAAATTGTGAAAAATTATATATAGGAAGACATAAGCACTAAATTAAATATTACATGAAGTTGAAGCTGATAATTGAAATAAAATTTACTTTATAAATCAAGAACAAGTAGATAATCGTGGAAAAGGGAAAGTTGTTGATTAGTCCTTAATTTTGCTATCTCTGCAATTTAGCAGTAGTAAGTAATTTGCCAAAATTTATTAACTTGTGATTTATGATTTATTGAATATATATTTAATAAAATAATCATAATGATTATTCAAGGTGAGTAATGAAATTGTATTATAAGATATTATGCAATTTTGTATATCGAGCCCGGGTGAACATAGGATAGGATACAATTTGCATGTCAATAGATTATTTTGCGCGCTGCGATGTATAGGATTGACTTGTGTTTAGATGATGATTCCAGACTTGTTACTGTCCACTAAATATACTGGAGTCTAACATTTGTTGCGGACTATCGTGTTATATTTACAGTGATTTGGCGTGTTACCGGAGGCGGATGTAAAGTTTTCAGGTTTGGCACTTGGTGTCTAGGCATGTTTCTAGAGAAATGTTACCCTATGGGCTAGGCACTTGGTGCCAAGGCGTGTTCTCGGTTGGTTTGGCTTGTATGAGCTTTCTGGCGTGTTTTGGGTGGATAACTACGTATCCATATCCATTTGTATTGTTCATCGACTTGAATTTTTAATGGTTAAATGACTTAATGATGATATGTAACTAATATTTAGTTATATTTTCTTGTCAAAGATTTGTACATATGTTCATGATTTCCGATATTATATCGTGACTTGATAATGGTTGATACTTTATAAATGAGGTGATTAAATAACTCGTATTTACGAAACTCACCTGTTGAATGGTTGTAATTGACATAGTTAATGTTAGTTATTGTTTTTGCTATTTATAAAACTGTGATTATATGGTAAGTTATAACATTTCAACCTGTGAACTTACTAAGCTCGTAAAATTTTACTCACTTCATTTTCCTGTTCCATTGTAGATAACATTTTGTGGAATCGAGCAATTGGATCAACGCGAATATCACACTATCCAGACTCTTTTTGGTAGATTTTGAAAATATTTATTTTTGGGATATGTGACATGTAATAAGAGTATCTTGTATATGTTTTAAGTACTTACTACAAATGGTATATTCTATATTTGTGCGATGAATGTATGCTTTTGGTTAATAATATGCTTGTTCATGGTATAAAAATTCAATTATGGCGTGGAACTTGTCATGTAATAGGTGCGTTTTGTATTTAAGTTGAGTACATATTTCTATGTGTTCATATTTGGGTGATGTAAAGATGTTTAAGCTTGGTTTTAGACCACTTATGTTTATGCCTTTTGTGTTGGAATGAAGTGTGCATACAACCTTGGGTTTGGTTAGTTAATATAAATAATTTGGAAATGTTTACATTGTGGTAAGATTGAATATGAATAGGTAAAATAACATGGTAAGTTGGTATGTGTTTTTATGTATGAACTCATAGGTTAGAATGTAACTTATTTGATATGATTTGTGGATAAGTTTGTTAATTGAATTGTGGTGTCAATAAAGACTCATTGGGTAGGCACTTAAGTTAGATGATTTTGGCATGTTTTGGGCTTGTTCAAGTGTCTTTTGAATATGTTTAATTGTTGGTAAATAAGTTGTTTTTTGTTCAAGTAAGCACATTTTGGTAAACTTGCATTTGAAGGAAAAATTAGGGGTACACGGCTTGGGACATGGGCTATCACACGACCATGTGTTGCACATGGTCATTTTACACGGTCGTGTGTTTCAAGTCAATGTGTCACATAGTCTGGGACACGTCATGCGACACGGTCATGTGACCCCTGTTTTCAAAATTTTTGAATTTTCCTAAAACTTTCAATTTTGTTTCAAACTAGTCCTTAATTGTTCCTAAATTATTTTTTAAAAGCACTGTATGCCCGATTTAAGGTCAATAATGGTATTTATGTTATGAATAACATTTGAATTTAATTTTTGTTATTTAATTTGATATTTGAATAGTTAAATGTTAGTAATTGTTGTGATGTGTGTTGTAATACTCTAACCCTAACCCAGCGACAAAGATGGGTTAGGGGTGTTACAACATTGATCTTCCATTTAAGTTCCGCCAGCATTACATGCTTATTGAATCTCATTCTCATTTTTTTGTGACTCTGAAATACACAACCTTCTTCAGTTGTATTTATCATTTCTCCATTGAAATAACACTAACATTTGGTTATTCATCTTCAACAAAATTTGGTTCCTGAACAAAACACTGATATTTCTGTTTTTTCTTTCTCTTAAATTATTAAAGCAAAAAAAAAAACCTGAACCAAAACATAAAAAAATCAATATATAGTCTATTTGTGCAGGCAACAAAAATATTCGGCACCCCAAAAAAATTTTCTTTTTTTTCAAAAATGGATGCCGACAGATGGAAGGCCGACACCAAAAATATATATTATTGACAAAATACTAGTGTCGGCAACTAGAAGGTTGACACGAAAATTTGTTTTTAAAAAAATATTTTCTCTGCAAAAAATAACCGGTGCCGGCAAAGGGAAGGCCAACACCAAAAAGAAATTATTTTCTTACTCGGGTCTCGGTCTTGAGAAACACGGGACCAAAATTTTTTTACCTACCACGGGTGCCAACACCAAAAAAATACCGAAAAAATATTTGAATTTTTTTTCCGGTGCCGACTATGTAGACGCTAACACCTAATCAAAAATAATTTTTTTCAAACCGGGAAATACCCGTATTTTTCAAAAGTAGACCCAAAAATACAAACAGGTGCCGGCCATTGCAGTGTCGGCACAAAAAAAATATTTTTTTTTAAATCCCGACCCAATCAGCAAGCAATCATTACACGGTGATTGACTTTGATGCCAGCCATCGGAATGCCAGTATCGCTCGACACTATAGATTTCATGTAATTTTCATTATAGTTTTTCGACCTGGGTTATTTTCATAAATATTTATATTTTTTGAATTATTTAAGTAAAAAAGCCCAGCACTAATTAGCCCAACAAGAGTAATTACTCTAAAGAAGCAAATGAAACTTGGAAAGGAAGTGGGAACTGTGGCAAAATACGTACCACAGAAAACGAGTTTGTATGTTCAAAACTGACAAAACCATCCAATTCAACATATATGATTTTTCATTATGTTTGCATTATTTTCAATGAATTAAGCGAAATTCTTTTCCGAAATTTTGTTTGATAGGTAGACATTGACTTGGATTAGTCAAAAAGATAACCCGAAAACCAAGCTTCCTAGCATGGATTGAATCTTTTTGCTTTAATGGGGGCTGTTGAATCTTTCTCCCACTCCAGGCAAGGAAACCAAAGCACAAATACTCCCATCTCTGTCGAAACATATCTGGAATACTAAGTTCCCACTTCTTTTTTCTCGATTTTGGTTCCTTGAAATTATAGAATCTCAAAATGTGGATTAAACTTAAAGCTCTTTCTTCAATTCTCTCCCATCTGCTTCTCGGCATTGCTCTCGTTGACGCTAACCTACGATGCTATGACACTGGTAATTTCACCCTTAATAGTACATATGGCAAAAACAGAGACCTTATTCTCGCTTCTCTCCTACCTAATGTCTCTGAAAATGGTGGTTTCTTTACTGCCAGTATCGGCCAAAATTCCAACAAAATTTACGCTCTTGGTATGTGCAGAGGAGACTACTCCAAACGGTTGTTATACATGTCTCAATGCCTCAATCCAGGATCTCATAGCTAGCTGTCCCAACAGAAAAGAAGCCCTTTCATGGGGAGGTGATCCTCCTTGTCTTGCACGCTATGCAAATCGCCCCTTTTTCGGAATCCTGGAACTACAACCCACTGATTCAGGCTATAATACGGCGGACATCACTTCCAACTTAACTCAATTTGATACTATTTGGGAGAGTTTGATGGACAGAGTGGTGAGCAAGGCTTCCAGCGGGTCTTCTACTAAGTATGCAACCGGGGAAGCAGATTTTACAGCATTCCAAACGATACATGCACTTATGCAGTGCACTCCAGATTTATCACACAAGGATTGTGATTCCTGCCTAAGGCAATCCGTGAGTTACTATGAAAGCTGTTGCCGTGGAAAGCAGGGAGGTTATGTTCAGAAGCCTAACTGTTGGTTCAGATGGGATTTGTGTCCTTTCTATACACGCAATGCTTCTACTGCTGCATCCTTATCTCCTCCACCCTCTCCTGCTAGTCCTCCGCCACTGTCAGTGAACTCTACAAGAAAAAAAGGTAACTACCGATCTGCTAGATGGCATGCTGGTTTCAGGAAGACATTGATGTAAATGAAAAGTTGTTGCTTGTGCAGGGGACGGAGGCAGCCATTCATCCCATACCATTGCCATTATAATTGTTCCAATAGTCATCTTGGTGGCAGTACTTATCATACTTGCAGTTGCTGTTCTCCTTAAAAGGATAAAAAAAACAAAGAGGGATGATCAAAGTAAGTTGGTCTTTGATTTTCTTTTCTATAGTCCTAACTTGACTACTTCGCAAAAAATCGACCCCTTGCCATGTTTATGCATTGTTTCATACTTCTTTAGAAACCATATACCGAGTATGTAAATCTAGAAACAAAAAAAGAAAAAAAAATCAAGACGTGGTTAGCATTAAGTAGCTTTGATGCTTTCCTCTCCTATTCATTTGTTATAACTTAATTGATTCTTTGTTATGCTGCAGATAACAAGACCCATGGGGAAGCATTGCAGTTTGACTTTAATGCTGTAAGAGTTGCAACAGACAACTTCTCAGACGCCAACTTGCTTGGACGAGGGGGATTTGGTTCTGTTTATAAGGTAATTCATGATTTGGCCTCTGAAAATTTCCAATATCTCAATGAAGGGAAAAAAAAAATAGAGAACGATTGAATTTATGAAATTGAAGCCTCCAGTTTGATGGCTTCCAACAAATACTAGGAAATAAACTTTGGTGTTTTCCATCATTCTTCTTTGTTCCAAATACCACCAGGGTCAGCTTGAAGACGGACGAAAAGTAGCTGTAAAGAGGCTGTCTGAAAGTTCGGGACAAGGAGAACAAGAATTCAAGAATGAAGTGATGTTATTGGCAAAGCTTCAACACAGGAATTTGGTTAGGCTTCTTGGTTTAAGCTTTGAACAAAAGGAAAGGATTCTCATCTACGAGTTTCTGCCTAACTCAAGCCTTGATAACTTTATATTCGGTGGGATATCGATCCTTTCAAACTATACCTATTGAATTCTTGTTGATTTATTAGGTTGCGTGTCTTGGCAGAATACAGTTCAAGTTGTGTTATATTGGTGAAAAGTTTCAGAACTCTGATTTTTACTATTCTGTTCATGACTAATCACGAGTATAAACATTTTGAATTCTGAATATGCATTTAAGTCCTAGAAATTTTCTAATTTTGTAGATCCAGTAAAGTGTTTAATTCTAAATTGGGAGAAGAGGTACAAAATTATAGAGGGAATAGCTAAGGGACTTCTTTATCTTCATGAAGATTCTCAATACCGAATTATCCATCGCGACTTAAAACCAGCTAACATATTGTTAGATGAAGAGATGAATCCTAAAATCTCAGATTTTGGAATGGCGAAATTGTTTACGGTTGATCAAACTCGAGCTGACACAAGCAAAGTCGTTGGGACCTAGTAAGTATTAAGAAGGATCTGTTTGTGTATGTTATTTGTTAACTTTGTGATATCTAAAACTCAAAGATCCTAAGCATTAGCACTTCTTCTAGAGGATGTTTTAGCTACCATTTAAATTCATTCATTAAGATTTATTTATCTACAGTGGATACATGGCTCCTGAGTATGCATGGCATGGACAATATTCAGTTAAATCCGATGTTTACAGCTTTGGAGTATTGGTTTTGGAAATCATTAGTGGTAAAAAAATCAGTAGCTTCTCCAACCAAGAAGTGGGCGACTCTCTTCTAACCCATGTAAGCTGCATACTGTGGTTATCGTATTACTGGATTAGAATTTGCTAAAACACAATGTAAGTTCACATTCCTCGAGTTTTGCAGGCATGGAGAAACTGGAGAGAAGGAACTCCTTTGGAAGTAGTAGATCCAATCCTGAGGGATGGCTCCAGAAGTGAAATAATGAGATGTATCCATCTTGGGTTGCTTTGTGTTCAAGACAATATTGATTCTAGACCAACCATGGCCTCTGTCGTTCTCATGCTTAGTAGCTATTCCATATCACTGCCAGTGCCATCAAGACCTGCATTTTCCATGCATTCCACCATGGAGACAGAAACGAAGTCTCAGTCATCATCACTCTCCAATCAATCTAAACGAGAAAACATTCAAGTGTCAGTCAACGAGGCTTCAATTTCTGAACTAGATCCTCGGTGAAGTTCGAAGATGGTACCTAGTACTTGCATTGCTTAGTTTCTGTATCTTTGTCTAGATACTCAATTCTTCTTTGGTATAAATAAAAGCAGTAATAATTAAAAAAGAAGCTTCAAATTAGAACCTTTCCATAGAATTAATGGAAGAACAGTTTATTTCAATTTTCTTTTCAAAAGAATGGACTCAACTTGCTACCGAGGGTAAAATTCGGTGATAGATACATCATTTGTTGAGCACTGGAACTTCCTTGTTGATCGATCCAATCCCATCTCTTCTCCTGAGGTGCTTCCTCTTGTCTTTGTTCCGAAAAAGAAGGCAGGGTGTTGCGGTGGTGGTAAAGTAATATCAGAACTGCTAAGCATGGGAACAATTCTAGCCATCGTCGGCCTTGACTTTGGATTTTGTTGGACGCACAGCAAACCAATCTGAATGCACCTAATGACTTCATCACTCACATAAGAATCTCTTAAAGTCGGATCCATTATCTCCAGCGGCCTCCTCTCTGTCCAATATCTCCAAGCCTGTAATGATCTCAACATTGGTCCTTTATCACTTCATAGGAAATTATATGATGAAATTGAAATTTCATGTTGGACCTACATAGCTCAGAAGGCTCTCAGCACTTTCAGGATTATAGAAACTGGAGTTCGTTTTGCCACCAACAATTTCAAGTGTCAACACGCCATAGCTATACACATCGGATTTGAAAGAGAATATCCCATGCACTGCATATTCTGGAGCAATATAACCACTAAGATGAGGGTATTTGTTAGTATGCTTATGTTGACTAAAACAGGAAATTTTATGGAATTTTCCCGAAACATAGACCTTATTTATCAGTTGTTGAAATAAAGATTATGGGATGGGAAACTTACTATGTCCCAACAATCTTCTTGGTATATTCGAGGTTGTGGTTTTCTTCAACAATTCTAGCCATTCCAAAATCTGATATTTTGGGATTCATATCCTCATCCAACAAGATATTGCTTGGTTTGAGATCACGATGTACAATCTTGAGCCTTGAATCTGTATGAAGATATAGAAGTCCACGAGCGGTTCCTTTAACTATCTTGAGACGTGTTGGCCAATCTAATTGTTTCTGCTTCTCAGTATCTGCATACAAGACGGCATCAAGACTATGGAACTGACAGAATCTAGATCAAATGTTGTTCAAAATAAGAAATACCAATGTCCATAAGTAACAGTTTAATCCATAACATATATGTATCTTTTGGTGAAAGCTTTAAGTTGAAGAGGGGCAGACCAAAGAGGAAACAGTCTAGGCTTTTGTTGGGGACAAACTCATAGATGAGCATCCTCTCTTCTCTTTCAACGCAAAATCCCAACAGCCTCACAAGATTCCGGTGCTGAAGCTTGGCTACCAACGCAACCTCATTCTTGAATTCCTCTGCACCTTGTTTAGAACTTCTTGATAGCCTTTTCACTGCAATTTGTTGTCCATTTGCAAGTGTACCCTGATTGAATACCACAGGCATTCCTCAATAGTCCAAATTGCTGTATGGTTAATGGATTTAGACAAATCTACAATTGTACTACCAACTTGTACCTTATACACACTGCCAAATCCACCCACACCAATCATGTTTGCGTCAGAGAAATTGTCTGTAGCTGCTTCAATAGTGCTCATGTCATATTGTAAAGAATTCATGGTTCTAGCCTTGCTTTTATCTACAGACGATTGATATGACATTAATTACAGGGTAATTTTATATGAAAAAAAAAATAGAAAAAGCAAATATGAATTGTTAACCATATGCTAACATATAAGACAACGGCCACAGTACCCTTCTGGTCCTTTAGCAAATAGGGTTTCATCCTTGCTTTCCTTCTTAGAATGCAATAACAAAATGTTGACAAAAGCACTAAGAAACCAACCGTTGGAACAATAATGTAAATAATTGTCTGTGATGAGCTCTTCCCTTTCCCTGAATCTCCTGGCGGCAGAGGAGATGGCTTGGACCTGGATACTTCCCCTGCAGTTTTGTTATAAAATGGGGTTAATCCATATTGAACATTGCAGCTAGGCAGCAATGAACTTGCTCGAGTTGCTTTCTCTTTTTGACGACAACAATCTGAGAATTCTGTAATAGCACTCTCAAGACATAAATTGCAAGCCACGTCGGAAATATCCGGCGTGCACTGTGCAAGGCTGTACAGCTTTTGAGACCCGCTAAGATTCGCCTCTTTGGTCGCAAACTTTTTAGCACCCATTGGAGCATCGGCTGCCTCGCTCGCTACATCTTTCACCAAAGACGCCACTATGTCAACGAAGTCTTCCTCTTCCGTAAAAGTGTCGTTATCCCATACAGTCCCACCAGGCCTGGTTTCCATCGTCGAAAAGATAGATTCATTCGAGTAACGTAGCATGCATTTATCGTACCAAATCACAGAGTTTTTCTCCACGGGACAAAGACTAGTAGCATTCCTGGCAGCTGCAGCCACACAGTCTCGGCAAACATCCGGTGTAACATCCCCTCGACAAAGGAAGAGACCGTAGATTCTGTCGGGTGGTTGTTGCCCCACCGTGGTGTTGTAGAAACCGTCGATCCGGTGGGCGTTGGAGGTAAGAGAAGAGAGGAGGAGATTGAGATTGGTTCCATAAGTGCTGTTTGTTGTGAAAGTGGTATCTTTGTCATAACAGAACTTGTATAAGAAACTTGGGTTGGCTTCGGCTGCGAGATCAAAGATGTAAAAAAACAAAAGCACAGAGGAAATGAGGTTGAAGGAAGGCATCAATCACGATCAAAGCTTTCTTCTTAGTTTGAAGATGGGGTGAAGGCGATTCAGCTATTTTGATTGACATTTCTGTTTCTTCTTTCTCATTTTCCCAAGTTTAGATTTTAATAATCCATTGTGGACGAAAGTCAAAATGGTTAAGATAACCTTACCTTGGGTTTACAGAGAGTTTTAAGTATATACTAATTCAAAGCAAAGCAATGAGTATTAAAGTTGTTTATGATAAAAGGATAATTTATTTGTAATTTTTATTTAAATTTGATTTGAATAAATTCTTTTAATTTAAATAAATTAATAATTTAGGTACAAGAACTGATTATCTTATCTATAAAAATAATATCAATGATATGATTATCTTATGTTGAAAATTATTATTTTATAGGTAAACTATAAAAATACCAGCCAACAATACTTTTTGTTTTATTTTAATCACCTAACTATTAATTTTTTATTTAATTACTAAATTTTTCGAAATTAAATATTTCAATCCTTCTAACATGATGTGAGGTTTTCTTTATTGGTCTAGTAACAAAATTAGCCTTATAATATTTACACATTCTATCAATTTGATCCAAAATATAAAAAAAATCAACAAATTTAGCCTTCAATATTTACAAAATTTCATTTTAGTTCTAATTTTAAAAAATAAATAAATTTTTTGTTAATATTTACAAAATCTATCAATTTAGTCCGAACTCTAAAAATTAAAAAATATTTTTAAAAAAAAGGTTTATTTTTTAGCCATTTATAACCTATTGGCTAACATATGTAAGGTATTAAAAAAAAGAAAAAAAAAAAGAGTATCCTCTTTCAAATCACTTGCAACCAAAATTTTTTACTATAACTTTGGATTCACATTAGACCAAACCAATTGATTTGGAATAATGGGCTACATTACTACCCAATTAGATAATATTTTTAATGTCTTTTTTTTTAAACTTGAATTTTTTTGTGTTTTATCCCAATTTTTTAAAATATTTTATATGGGTTAGCCATAGGTATGGAAAAAAATCCTGAATTCAATGGGTTTTAAGTTGATTCGACTCAATAGGGTCAAGTTTTTTATTGAATTTTGAGTTTGAGGCGGGGCAGGTTAATTTTTAAAAATAGTGGGGTCGAGTCAGAGTCGAGTTTAGAATAAAACCACCCTACCCCTACCTTGAGATATTTATGAAATTACCCTTTACACATATTTAATGTTATTTAAATTAAAAAAATTCTAAAATTTATCACTAATAATTTTATTCTACCTCCTCTATATTAGTTCCCTTTCACCCTCCCCATTTCCTATGTTCTTAATTTAATAATTTATTAAAGGAACATTTGATCCTTGTTTTTCTTGTGTATTGTACACACAATATTTGTGTAAATATACATTAACACACAACTCTAGAGATAAATATAAATTTAATTAATCATATTTTTACAAAAATATATATATATTTGTGTAAATCTTTCATTTTTAAATGGGTAAACTACCAAAATAGTTATTTTTGTTTGCCTCAGGTTACATTTTAATCACTTGTGTTTGAAATGTTACATTTTAGTTACTAAACCATTATTTGTCATTAACGATGTAACGGAAAGCTGTCATGGCATGTTAAATCATCATTTCAAACGAAAATTTTAGGTTAAATTCTATAATTGGTTTCTATACTTTTTCATTTTGGTAATTAAATTTTTTTTCTTTTATGTTCTTTTAACTTTCATTTTTTTTCTTTATTTTTCATTCTCTTTGCTTCTCCCAATGTTTCCCTCCCATCTTCATTTCTTTTAATGTAGTTTTTCTATATTTTTTATTTGTTAAAACTAGTCCATAAGCTCACCTCACTTGAAAAAATTAAATTGTTCCAAAAAAAGTATAGGGGCTAGTTTTAACAAATGGAAAATATAGAAAAACTATGTTAAAAGAAATGGAGAATGGAGGAAAACAAAGGGAGAAGCAGAAGAGAATGGAAAAAAAGGGAAAGTTAAAAGAACATAAAAGAAAATTTTAAATTGCTCAAAACGAAAAAATATGGAGATCGATTGTATAAATTAACCTAAAATTTTTGTTTGAAATTATGATTTAACGTACCACGTCAGATTATCGTTACACGGTTAACAACAATTAATGGCTCGGTGACTAAAATGTTACAATACAATAACATAAGTGACTAAAACGTAACATTCCAAATATAAGTGACTAAAATGTAACCTGAGGTAAACAAAAGTGGCTATTTTGGTTGCTTACCCTTTCTAAAAAAAATTAATTAATCACATTTTCACAAAAAATAAAATAACTTAATTAAACTCAGGTTGAGCCATATCAAAGTTGAGTATGCTATTAACTTTTGGGTTTGGGCCTGAGTTCAGACCTGGTTAATTTTTTTAAAAGTTGGGGGTGGATCAAGCTCGAGGCATAGCGATAGAGCATTAGATCGGGATGAGGTAGGCAAAAAACAATCCCATTGTCATCATAGTTATTCAGTAGGTTATAAAGAGCTAAAAATAAATTTTTTCTAAAAATAATTTTAAAATTTTAGAGTTAAAGACTAAATTGATAGATTTTGTAAATGTTGAGGGTAAAATTTATTGAATTTTTAGAAGAACTAAAATAACCAATTTTGTAAGCATTGAGAGCTAAATTTGTTTAATTGTCTATATGTAGGATTAAATTGATAGAATCTGTAAACATTAAAGGGCTAATTTTATTATTAAACCAATAAAATAGCTCACATCTACTTAGAGATACTAAAATATTTAATTTCGAAAAATTTAATTACCCATAAAAAATTATGTTTCATAACATTATTTAACAGAAAATTATAACAATAAATTAATTTACATCTTTCAAAATATATAAGTGTTAATTTATCTCTTTTTTTTAGTAAAAAAACAGTAATACAACCTGCAGATAAGGAAAGGGCTTTCTAGGTACTTTAACCCAATTTCTTCATGAAACTAGCACGGCATCTACCACATACGTACTTACCTTTTGTGATTGTGGAGTTTTGGCCCATACTGCAAGTAAAGAAATGGGAACAGAAACCGAATGAATCCAAAAATAGAAGTGGGAACTTTTAATCTACATTTTACTTGGCAGAGAGGAGTGTTTTCTTTGTGGTTTTTGTTTCCTTGCCTTAAGTTGTCAAGAGCGCCCATTAAGGCAAAAGTCATTGGAAACCTTATTCTTTCATTCCTGAGTCTCAATTGTCTAATTAGTAGTAGTCTTCTTTTGGATTCCTTAACAAGCCTGCCATTGGTTAGAACATATAGATACTTTCATCTGTCTTCCTAAAGGAGATTGTCTACTAACTAGACCTGTCTCTCTTAGACAGCTGAGATTGAGGAATTAAAAACCAAGTTTCCTATGACTTTTGACTTCTACTCGAGGCAATGAAACTCCCATCTCATCTCAGCCAGGAAAAACCTAGATTTAAAGTTCCCACTTGTTTCTTTTAGGTTTCGTTTCTTTCAAATCATACAACCTCAAAATGTGGGTTCAACTTACAACTCTTTCTTTAATTCTCTCCTATCTCCTCATCGGCATCACTCTTGTTGAGGCTCTCCTAAAATGTTATGACATTGTTAATTTCTCTACGAATAGCGAATATGGTAAAAATCGGGACCTTATTCTTGCTTCTCTCCCATCTAATGTCTCTACAAAAGGTGGTTTCCTTACTACCAGTATTGGCCAAAACTCCAACAAAGTTTACACTCTTGCTATGTGCAGAGGAGACTCTAGTCCATACGCTTGTTATGGATGTATCTATCGCTCAATCCACAATCTCGTCACTAGCTGTCCCAACTAGAAAGAAGCCCTTTCATATGCGAGGAGTCCATGTCATGTACACTGTTAGAATTAAGTGACCCGAATCCTTATTTAAATAAAATACTGTGGTAAAATAAAATAAATGTAAAATCCCTATAGAATTATACTTCTTTTATTTTATTTTAGAATAAGGTTTTTTAAACCTTATTAAACTCCATCTATTTGATATTAATTAAAAAAAGGTGTTTCACTCCTATTAGAATATGGTTTTACAAGCCTATAAATAGACATAGTCTACTCCTCTTATAATAAATTCGAATTCAACATGGTGAAATTTCTTCTCCTCTGCCATGGTTTTTTCCCGAAAGGATTTCCACGTAAAATCTGTGTGTTCTTTATTTTTATTTCTATTTCTATTTTCTTTACTATATATTGTCATTATCGATATTTTATTTTTACAAATTGGTATCCGAGCTTCCGGGTTGTTCATCTCAATCACGGTAATAGCGTCTTTGAAGTATGAAATTCTGCTGTTAGGTTGCAACACCATATTCGCGTTGTGGCAAATAAAGATGCAGGAAATTCTTGCGCAGATAGACTTAGAGGAAGCCCTGTTAGTGGTAGATAAGATGCCTTCAACATTGACGGAGAAAGAGAAGAAGCACAATGATCCAAAGGCGTATTCTTTATCTTTCTCTCTTTTCTTTGCGATACATTGTCATTATCAATGTTCTATTTTTCACACCAATAATATATATTTTTCAAAAAAAACTAATAATATATTTTACGTGCTTATAAAATAATAATTAATCAAATAATTAGAGCACAATGCATCAATTTCTTCGGTAAAAATATTAAGGAAGTCCCTATATTTAGGTGTGGATTACATTTCAATCTCTCTATTGAAAAACGATAAATTAACCCTTATACATTTTGAAACATGCAAATTAGCTCATCCGTTAAATATTTAACAACAGGGAACATGCTAAAAATTATTTTTTATGGGTAAACTATAAAAATGGTCACCAACTATGCCTTTTGTTCTATTTTGGTCACCCAACTACTAATTTTTTCGATTTAGTCACTAAACTTTTAAAAGTTAAATATTTGAGTCACTATGAGCTTATGTGAGTTTTTTTTATTGATCTAGTAACAAAATTAGCCCTATAATATTTACACATTCTATCAATTTTATCATAAATAGAAAAAAGTCAACAAATTTAACCCTCAATGTTTACAAAATTTGTCATTTTAGTTCTAATTCTAAAAAATTAATAAATTTGATCGTCGACATTTACAAACTATCATTTTTGTCCTAACTCTAGAAATTTTAAAAAATATTTTTAAAAAAATCATTTTTAGCCATTTATAATCTATCGACTAACCCATGTGAGGTAATAAAATAAACAAAATAAGAAAAATAGTATCTATTTCAAGTCACTTGCAACAATTTTTTTTACTATAATTTAGGCTTCACATTGGACTAAACCAATTGATTTGGAACATATCTAGAATAATTAGCTACATTACTACCTGATCAAATAATATTTTTAATGCCTTTATTTTCTTTTGGATCTTATTATTATTTTTGTGCTTTATCCCAACTTTTTAGAGTTTTTTGCAAGCAACTTGAAAGAAGTACTCTTTTTTTTTTTAATATCTTACATTAGTTAGTTGTAGGGATGACAAAAACCCCCAAATACGACGAGTTCCAAGTCGATTTGACCCAATAAGGTTAGGTTTTATTTTATTGCCCTGTCAGGGCATGGAGGGTTAATTTTTTAAAACAGTCCAGTCAGGTTTAGAATAAAATTGCCCCAAGATATTTATGAAATTACCTTTTAAACATATTTAATATTAATTGAATTAAAAAGCTCTAAAATTTATCACTAGTAGTCTCATTCTACCACCTCTATATTAGTCTCCTTTCACCCTTTTCCATTTTTAATCTTCTCAGTTTAATAATTTATTAAAGGAACCTTTCTTCCCTCTTTTTTCTTGTGTATTGTAATCAAATGTGTCTAAATATACATCAGCACACAACTTCAGAGATAAATCATTAAGCAAATCTAATAAAAAAATTACGCCAAAATCTTTCATTTTAAAAAATATTAATTAATCACAATTGTATAAAAAATTAAAAATTAAAAATTAAAAAGTAAACTTCTGTTGAGCTGGATCAAAGTTGGATATACTATTAATTCTCGAATTCAGTTTTGCAACAGTTTAAATTTTTTAAATTTGGGTTCGTGTCAGGCTCGAAGCATGGCGATGAGCATTTGATCGGGGTGGGGCAGGCAAAAAACAATCACATTACGATCATAGTTAGCCAAAAAGTCATAAATGGCTATATATATATTTTAAATTATTTTAAAATTTTTAGAGTTAAGACTAAATTGATATATTTTGTAAATGTTAAGGGCCAACTTTATTGAATTTTTAGAAGTAGAACTAAAATGACAAATTTTGTAAGCATTGAGAGCTAAATTTGTTGAATTATTTATATTTAAGATTAAATTTCTAGAATGTGTAAATATTAGATGGCTAATTTTGTTATTAAATCAATAAAAAAAGCCCACATCAACCGGTGATTAAAATATTTTCCAATGTATTTGATGTATTTATTTAACAAAAAAATTCATGTTTTGAAGTGTATAAGGATTAATTTACCCATTTTTTCAATAGAAAAGCCTAAATACAATCTAACCCTAAGTACAGGGGCTTCCCTGATAGTTTCACCCAATTTCTTCCTAAAAACAAACATGGCATCTACCACATCCGTACTTACCTTTTGTGATTGTGGAGTTTTGGCCCATATTGCAAGTAAAGAAATGGGAAAACAAACCGAATGAATCCAAAAATAGAAGTGGGAACTTTTATTCTACATTTTACTTGGTAGAGATGAGAGTTTTTTTTTGTGGCTTTTGTTTTCTTGCTTTAAGTTGTCTGGAGCGACCATTAAGGCAAAAGTCATTGGCAACCTTAGTCTTTCATTCCTAAGTCTCACCTGTCTAATTAGCAGCAGTCTTCTTTTGGATTCCTTAACAAGCCCGCCACTGGTTAGAACATATAGATACTTTCATCTGTCTTCTTAAAGGAGATTGTCTACTAACTAGACTTGTCTCTTTCAGACAGCTGAGACTGAGCAAACTCTGCTAGGGACAGGTAATCCTCCCAATTGTCTCGAAAGTCAACGACACAGCTCCTCAACATATCCTCCAGTATCTGAATCACCCTCTCAGATTGACCATTTGTTTGAGGATGAAATGCATTACTGAAGTTCAACCAGTACCGCATGTAGTCTCACTATCTCAGAGACATAGAGTTTAGCCAGCTTCTGCAGTGAGTAGTCAATACGAACCAGTATGAAATGGGTGGACTTGGTTAATCGATTCACGATAACCCATACAAAATGCTTCTTAGTGGGTGTAAGGGGTAACCCACTAATGAAGTCCATAGTCACCCATTCCCACTTCCAAAGTGGAATCTTAACTGGCTGCAACAACCCCGAAGATAACTGATGCTCAGCCTTAACCTGCTGGCATGTCAGACATTTACCCACAAAATATGTAACCTCATGCTTAAGACCTAACCAACAATATAACTCACGAAGGTCTCGATACATCTTATATTCTCGCCAGGATGCATAGCATAAGGGCTACTATGCACCTCTCTCAGTATCAACTACCTTAACTCAGTATCATTTGGTACACAGATTCTCCCATGGAAACAGAGCACCCCTTCGCTATTCAATCCAAAATCCACAGTATTCCCACTCTATATTTATCGAAAGCAAAGACTTAAAGACTCGTTCTCCAACTGTTTACCCTTAATCTGCTCTATCCACGTCGGTTTAACTTGGAGTTCGACCAACAAACTACCATCATCAAATAAATTGAGACAAGTAAACATCACCCTCAGATCAGTCATAGCCCTACAGCTCAGTGCATCGGCCACCACATTGGCCTTACAAGGGTGGTATTAAATCATACAGTCGTAGTCCTTAAGCAACTCAATCCATCTATGCTGCCTAAGATTTAACTCCTTCTGAGTGAGAAGATACTTGAGCCTCTTGTGATCCGTGTAGATGTTACACTTTTCATCATATAGGTAATGCCTCCAGATTTTCAATGCGAACACCACTACGGCCAACTCTAAGTCATGCGTTGGATAATTCGCCTTATGAGTCTTAAGCTGACAAGACGCATAAGCTACCACCCTACCCTCTTGCATCAACACATATCCCAAACCGACATGGAACGCATCAGTGTAGACAGTAAACTCTTTTCTACACTCTGGCTGTATCAAAACAGGGGACTCAGTCAATATAGTTTTGAGCTTCTCAAAGCTTTCTTGCTGTGCATCAGTCCAATTAAACGAAACACCCTTACGTAGCAGCTTAGTCAAGAGTGTTGCAATAAGTGAAAAACCCTCTACAAATCGTCGATAATACCATGTCAGTCCCAAAAAACTACGAATCTTAGATACAGTCTTAGGCTATTTCTAATCCAACACCGCTTCAATCTTTCGAGGATCAACCCTAATCCCCTCAGCAGAAACCACGTGGCCTAAAAATATTACTTCTCGTAACTAGAACTCACATTTACTGAACTTGGCATACAATTATTTTTCCCGTAAGATTTGCAGAACCGCTCTAAGGTGTTCATCGTGCTCATCCTCAGTCTTCAAGTACACCAGTATATTGTCAGTAAATCCACCACGAATCGATCTAGATAGGGCTGAAACACTCGGTTCATCAAATCCATGAAAGCTACTGGTGCATTCGTCAATCCAAATGGCATCACTAGGAACTCGGAATAATCGTATCGAGACTTAAATGTTGTCTTGTATACATCAGTCTCCTTAACCCTCAATTGATGATATCTTGATCGGAGGTCAATCTTGGAGAAAATCAAAACCCCTCAGAACTGGTCAAACAGATCATCTATCCTCGGTAAGGGATACTTATTCTTGATTGTCAACTTGTTCAATTGTCAATAGTCAATACACATACGCATGGATCCATCCTTTTTCACGAACAGAATTGGTGCTCCTCACGAAGACACACTAGGGCGGATGAACCCATGATCCACTAACTCTTGAATCTGAGCCTTAAGCTCTACAAGCTCTTCCGGTGCCATTCTGTAAAAAGCAATGGACACCGAAGCTGTACCAGGAAGGAGCTCAATCCTGAACTCTACTTTACAATTCAAAGATAACCCAGGTAGCTCTTCAGGAAAAACGTCTGAAAAGTCCTTAACCGTCCTGATATCCTTAACCAAAGAACCTTTATAATCTGAAACACTGCTTTAGGCAAGATATGCCTCACATCTCTTACGAACTAAATTTTTCGCCCTCAAATGCAGAAATCACATTCGATAAGTAGTTTTGACATTCTCTAATTACAACTACCTCGCTATCCTCCTCAGCTCTCAGTACAACCCTTTTTATGACACAATCTAAGCTCACTCAGTGTTTAACCAACCAGTCTATTCCCAGGATCAGATCAAACTCTCCAAAAGACAGTTCCATCAGATCAACCAAAAAATTAGCCCCTTGAATCTCTAAAGAAGTGTCTCTAAACAACGTATTTACCTTTATTGATTGTCCCGGCAGACTCAGTACAATCACTTTACTTGTAGTGCTCTCAACCAAGATACCCAAGCTCTTAGTCACAGTACAAGCTATATAAGAGTGAGTGGATCCTATATCTATCAGTGCAGTATAAGGTACATTATAAATAATGAACGTACCCGTGTTAATGTCCAAAGCATTTCCATCTCTCTTGGCGTCGTGCAGCATAAACTAGAGCTGGCTACCTCGCCTCAGTATGACTAGCACCTCTACCCGTGCTCTCTGACCATGGCCCAACCTATTACCATATCTATTCTGTCCACAGCCTCTCGTGGCTACTGAACTGTTCTCGATGCTGGTGCAGTACCGGTACCCGAAGCTTGCATCAGATCAGCCCACCGCAGACACTTTCTAATACGGTGCTCTAATGAAACGCACTTCAAACAAGCCCTAGTTCTTTTTCAACACTCATCCTGATAGCGTCTGCCACAATCAGTACATGACAGCTATCCAGTAGCAGCAATAGAAGCCCCTACTTTGATCAGCCCATCAACTTTGACCTTTTTCTTAGGCTTCTGAATGAAACTCGATGGCTCTGAATCCCTCTTGCTCCTACCTCTCTCTCGGTTCTGGTGTTCAACGCACTTCACTTCTTCGGCGATCTTTGCCTTATCAATCAATGCCGTAAAATCTCACTCCTTTTGTGGAGCTATCAAAACCCTCACATAATCTCTGAGCCCATCCTCGAAGTGAACACATCGCTCGTACTCAGTTGCCATAATACCCTGCGCATAGCGGCTCAATCTCATAAATTCGATCTCATATTCGGCCACCGATTTATCTCCCTGAGTCAGATTTAGGAACTCTCACCTACAGGCATCCACATAACTAGCCCCCAAATACTTCCCTTGAAAAGCGGTCTTAAAGAACTCCCAGGTCAATCAATTATTTTGAGTGCCCTCCTTAACAGTGAGCCACCACTGATATGCCTCATCACATAGCAGTGATACAACCACTTTAATTTCTGTTCGGGAGTGCAATTCAAATAGTCCATAATCCTCCCTGTGGCCTCTATCTAGTACTCAACCACATTAGTGGCAACTCCAACAATACCCCTAAAAAGCTCAACTCTGTTAGACCGGAATCATTTTGTAACCGACCCGCGACCTCCAACTCTAGTACTGGGCTCAGTGACCTTCTCTAAAATCCTCACCATGGCCTAGGGCAATGCGTCGTCCCCAGTCGCTCAATCATGAGACCCAGTCTTAGTTATAGGTGAAGTTGGTGTCTCACTAGTATCCAAATTAGGCAGACTGCCAAATGACAAAGACCCAGCTCGAGCACCTCTACGGCTTCTACCACGGCCTATTGTACCCCATCCACGAGTACCTTTGGTGCTCATTTCCTAATTGCTTTTTATCTGAATTAACATTTTTATGCATCAGTTTACAGTTCTAGTGTTTATTAACATATATTTTATGAAAACAGTATCAGAAGTATAAAGTTTATTTCGTACACCGCAGTGTGAATCAATGTCTATCAGTTTTACTACAGTCTCAGTATACACTATTTTAAGTGTTTTTAGTATAGTCTATCTATAGTAGTCTTGGTATATTCTACCTATAGAGGTTTCAGGATATACTATCAAAGACAGTTTCAGTTTTAGTTTAAACAATTCACAGTTTCAGAAAACTTATTGGACCGGTGCCGGAGACTTGGTGTACCATAATTTCAGTAAAAACATTGAGGAATCAGTTTTAAGAAATCATGTCTTAAAAACCCACATCCATAGCTGAGTTTTGGAACCTGACTCTCATACCACTAAATGTAACACCCCAAACTCAACGTTATGGCCAAATTTGGCGATGTCACACGGTAGTGTGTTTGAAAACCGTAGCTTGTGTTGGAAAACCATAATTTTGCTAAATACATTTTTCGTTTAGAGTTCTTTTATTATTATTTATTAATTTTAATATCGTGTTAATTAATCATTCGAAAGCTTCCAAAACGTTTAATCTATGCGAAAGCTTTTTAAAACAGATTGCGTAATCGTGAGTATTTTGTTAAAACATTTGGTTCTTTTGAAAACTCAAGTTTTCCTAAAACTAGTAGTTATAAATTAAAAATCCTAAATTTAAGAAAAATCCTTAGAGGTCATATTTACAATAAAATTCCTAAATAAAATTTAAAATCATAATTAAGTACGAAACATAGACAAATAAGGTTGTGTGGCCACCGCTGAGTCCTCCGCCGCACCGATTCGCCTAAGCCTGGGGATTTCCTATACAGATAAATCAAAAATCAGTGTGTAATCCCCATATAGAGCAAGTAAACAAAATGCAGTCACAATCTAGGCTTAAGCCTTTTCAGTACCAGATTCAGTTTCAGTTAGGGCCTTAGCCCAATTCAGTACACAAGCAGTCATGCATTAGGGCCTTGGCCCATTACAGCAACAGTAATCAGTACAACAACAGAAATACTGTCACAAAATCTTACCCAGCCAGCCTTTACACACCATCTCCGTCCAACCCTACACTCTATGTGGGGATATAATCAACCCATCCATCCCTACACTCCAAAAGTACCAAATGTTGCACTAAACAGTGGTTTGCAGCTGAGCTGCCAGTAAATTAGGCCCAAGGCCTTTCATTACACTTCCTCTAAACAATACCAACCCCCAACCCAATGCAATGCAATACACAAATATGACATGCTATACATAATATCATGCATGTAAACCGGCATACAATATCAGATCATTGGGACATCAACATGCTTAATCATATCAGTCATACAGTCATCTCAGTCAATTAAGGGTCTAGGTAAGCTTACCGACCCTATAGTAAGTCCACAATCCACTCGGGCGAACCTTGCAACCTTAGCAATGAAACTGTGAAAATGGGCCAACAATCCCTTGATGTTCGCCCGTGTGGCCCACATGGCCCAAATTGGCCTTGGTTGTGTAGCTCACACAGCCTGGCCTAAAAATCCCACATGCTTGTGTGATTCACCCGTGTGGGCCCACACGTCTGTGTGGCATACACGGCCCAAATCGATCCGGCTCGTGTATCGCACATGGCCAGCCTCGTCGATCGCATGACCGTGTGACGTCGATAGCCTCACTTTTGAGCTTTTCGTTGATTTCCATTTATAGTGTTGCGGTTACACACATGTAATGTTTTTTACGTAAAAGCAACACCAAGCAATCCCGAACCTATAATTGACCGAAATACTACTAAGTTATTCACTTAACCGATGAATTAAAACCAACCCAAACGGGTTACTCAACTATTGAACGATTGAAACTTACCCCCAACACTTCAAATTGGTTTACTTACGAGGTAGTACCAGAAAAGTCTCGATCCAAGAAAAAAGATGCTGCCCAAACAACAGAATAACCCATAGTCAGAAACTTAACATTCTCAACTACTAACCTCATAAAATCACTTACCGAAATTGTCCACGAAATGCCAAAATAAGGAACAAAAGTGTGATTGCAGTCGAAATGAAAGTAGAATCGAAAGCAAAATGGGAAGAGAATGGTAGGTTTCGACAAAAGAGAGAAGAAATTCCAAAGGAGAATCAACAAAGTTTTTGGAGAGAAACAACATAAAAAAGATGAGTACTTACCGAATGATCGCAGTTAATCAAGAGATAACACGAGACTGAATGGTAAGAAGTTGAGGAGAAAAAGAATGGGAGAGCATAGGAATTTTGGCAGCAAGGAAAAACAATGGACAAGGAAAATGGCAGCAAAAGAGAGAAGAGGAGAAGAGAAAACTTAAGATTTAATTTTTGGGGAAAAAAGAGAAAAAAATGATATGAACAAAATTATTCGATAAAAATTCTGATAACCCCCAAATCCCTTAATTCCCTCCTAAATTCACTCCATCAAACTTCCACTAACCAATTGGGATAATTTGAAACTCCCTCATCCCTTATTTTTCTCCCAAAATCATTCCAACACCTCCCAAAACCAACCACCACTTCCTCTCAACTACCAAATTTAAATACCACTCAAACACTTCAGCATTTCGGCGAAACACCCACACGACACAAGCTACAAAATAAATCTCATTTGCATACACAAGGGTTCAAACTTCAAACCTCCTACTCCTTTGGTCCCCACTTAACCACCAAACCAGCAGGTCTATTCTGACATATTTTACTAACATTTAATTATAAGCCTACTAAGTAGTGATAGGGCTTTGTTCAGAAAAGTACAAAAATTTTCCTAAGACAAGGCTTGAACTTAAGACCTCATACACACACCCAGAGCACTTAACCACTGAAGCAGATACACAGTTGTGTCATAAATACACGTAAACAAATATACAAACTTTGGGACATTACATAAGCAACGTTCCATTCTCGAGTTTCAAGAGCTATAGTGGAATTTTCTAATCCTCCCATTAAGCTTTGTCCCTCTGTCTGTGCTATAAAAGGATGCCAATAACTGGCATGTTTCACCTTTTTTTTTCTTTGCATTCTTTTTCGAGTCTCTAGAAATTTTTGAGGTATTTTCATTAGTGAAGACAATGAAGATTTCCAATAGCTTGTCAAAACACCCTTGTTTAGTACCAGCTTACTAGTAATTTCTGGAAAGCCCTTAGGTTGTTGTCGAAGGGATTTACGTTTTTGCATTAGTGCTTGCATAATTAAAGCAAATAAATGGTCTAATGGTTATAACTATTTCTTATTTAGCTCAAGAAGCTAGTGAAGATCTGAGCAATTGAGGCTAAGGGCTGGTAGGGTAGATTCTGCTCTGAAGTTTGCTGTGAATTCCTTCTTACTTCTTTTGAGTTATGAAACATGTATGATATGTGAGTTGTGTATGGTCAGTTGCTCTTACTGTAAATGAGTCTATGTGTTGTTTCTAGACGTGTTGATGAATATGGCCATTACAACAACACCATTCTTGGTGCACGAGCCTAGTACTAGAAAATTTATGATATGTGAAAATTGTGGAAAGGAAATCTATATGTGATGCCTCTAGTAGGGTAGTTATATTGCAAACTAGACTGACAAATCAAGAACCAACCTTGCGGGAAATGAAAATAAATATGAACGGTATGTGATTCTAATTTTTTATGTATGTGTCCGAGGCTGGAACAAAGATAGGTCGTTGATAACCATGCAGAGTTGTGGAAGATGTGTATAAGTTGGCGGAATGTGTTTGCCTGAGTGTTGTATATTCTATGTTGACGTAGTGTTGCTACCAAGGTACTATGGATGGCAATTAGCGTATTATGTTTGTATAACAGAGTCTCACAAAAAAGTCTGATGTTCTTTTCTTACGAGTATTGATGCTTTTTGATTATTGAAGTTATTGTAAAACTAATTGTGTTTATTTTTGAAACTCACTAAGTTCAAATGAACTTAATCTGTTACTTTTCATTCTCAAGCATTTTGATTGTGTATAAGGATCTGTAGAAGAGGACTACGCCAGAGTTGCAGTTGTGAGTGAGCCACTTGTTTATTTTTGTATCATGCATGGTTGTGGTGGATGGCGTGTACATATGTTTTGTAATTAACTTTTTCAATTAACTATGTCGTTTGTATTATTTCATCTTAAAATAAAATTGCCCCCTCTTTTGAAAGTGTATGTCAAACACTCTTAATTTGTTGATTATGAATTATTATGATTTAGAGATACCATAACTATGCAGTAGTTTAGTAATAGATTTTTATTTTATAACTCCTATTATTTTCTCTAAAGATGTGTTACCAAATGAAAGAAGATAAATGAATTTTACACTAAGTAAAATCTTCATAATGGTTTTTCTAAAATTTTTATATTAAGCCGAAGGGTTTGAATCCGTTAGTAATGCCCCAGACCATCGGGCGAACTGATTGGTTGAATGGTATATGTCATGTCTTCTTGATGGGCTAAGGAGTGTTATAGAATATTTTTTGAAAATTTAAATACACTGTAACACTCCAGACCCGGCCTAGACGTTATGGCCGAATCTGACGATGTCACAAGGTAGTGCTTTTCGAAAAAATATGTCGTCGCTAAATCCCTTTTTCTATTTAAGAATTTTTTTTCATTATCTTATGTTAATTTCAAATCGTGTCGTTCGTTTCCAAAACATTATTCATTTACAAATAGTTATTCATTTTCAAAATGTTTTCTTATTGCGGAAGCTTTTAAACAGTTTGCATATTCGTGGTATTTTTGATAAAACATTAATTTCATTTGAAAACCTGAGTTTTACCTAACACTAGCAGATTTAAATCATAAAACCGCATAAAAACCAAATTTAAACCAAAATCTGTTAAGGCCATACTTACAGTAAAATACTCCCAAATAATAGTAAAATCATAAATAGGTAATAAACAGTGTAAAAGAAGTCGTGTGGCCACCATTAAGTCCTCTGATGCACCGATTCGCCTAAATCTGGGGATTACCTGTACAGATTAAACAGAAGGGGTGAGTTTATGTAAACTCAGTGTGTAATCCCCATACAAATGAACAGGCAATAAACAAATAATCATAGTTTGGGCTTAAGCCATTTTCAGTATTAGTATCAGTCCAGTTTGGGCCTTAGCCCATCTCATTAGAAAAACAACCATGCAGTAGGACTTTAGCCCATCACAGTATCAGTAGCAGTTACAGATATGCAGTCACAAAAATCCTACCCATCCAACCTCTACACACCATCTCCGTCCAACCCTACACTCCATGTGGGGATATAATCAACCCATCCATCCCTACACTCCAAATAGTATCGAATGCGGCACTAGACAGTAGTTTGTAGCTGAGCTGCCAGTAAATTATGCTCGAGGCCTTTCAATACACTTCCTCCAAACATTATAATCCCCCAACCCAATGCAATGCAATATACAGATATGACATGCTATAACATAATATCATGCATATAAACAGGGCATACAGTATCAAATCAGTGGAACATCATCAGACTTAATCATATCAGTCATACAGTCATTTCAGTCAATTAGGGGTCTAGGTAAGCTTACCGACCCTACAGTAGGTTCACAGTTGACTTGGGCGACCCGTGCAACCTTATTAGTTAAACAGTGAAAATGGGCCAACAAACCCATGATGTTCGCCCGTGTGGACCCGCATGTTAGTGTAGCCCACATGACCCAAATTGGCCTTGGCCTCGTGATCCATTTTAATGTAACCTGTGCTAGTTAATTATTAATATGTGTTTCCACTATTTACTCATATGATCCTTCAAAGCTATCTACCTGACTCACTATTACTAAATTATTTGTATCTTACGCTACAAAATTCCAAATTAAGATCCGTAAATTTTCATTGAAACCAAACTCACATATATTCTTACCATAAAATTTTCAGAATTATTGGTTTAGCCAATAAGTATAGTTTATTTTTAAAATTTTTCCCTATTCTGCTATCTGACTGTTTCGACCTTTTTGTACTAAAAATTAATTATCTTTTCATAAAGAATTTGGATGATGTTTCCGTTTATTTATCTTAAAAGTAGACTCATTCGGGATTTTAAACATATATATTCTAACCCATAATTATTTTTATACAATTTTTAATTAATTTCCAAAGACAAGATAGGGGATTCCAAAATCATTCTGACACTATCTCACTAAAATTCAAATATCATATAATATGAAATTCTTTTGCTTACTTCGTTTCTTCTATGAGAAACTAGACTAAAATATCTTTAGTCTCATATTTTTTTCAACCTTTATTCGATTTCCACAATTTATGGCGATTTTTCAAATTTAGCCTACTGCTGCTGTCCAAACAACAAGCAATTTCAGCTTTTTGCCAAATCCTATAATTGAACAAATAACACCATAATCAATCTTACCTTGTGATTAATCAAAATCCCGAAACCAAAATACTTATAAAATGATGAACACTTGCTGCAAAAACTTCAAATCGATACGTTTACAAAAATCATGAGGAGAGCCTTAATCCTCATGAAATATTTCTGCCAACACTGCGGAATTAGACTATTGAACACAAAGTAATCTCTTAAAATGATACCCAACAACTTACTGAATTTGCACAAGTGCTGCTTAACGCTATAAAATCAAGAGGAAAGAATGGTTTAGGGGGAACAAAGGAATTTCAACAGTAGAGGAAAGAAATGAAAAAATAATCGAGTAAGAAGGAAAGAAGAAAAAAATTAGGTAGAGATAGGGGAGAGAAAACGTGAGAAAGATGGAGAAAAAAATGAATTTTTTTTTGAAAAAGGAAAAAGTGATCAGATTTTGGATATTCTCTCCCATAATCCCCTAATTCAGTCCTAAAATCGGTCTCTCACTTCCCACTACACATCCACCACTCAAAAACTCAGTTCAACACAACTCTTGCTGAAATTAGGAGGAAAATACAACCTTTGTCATCCCAAAGATTCAAACCCATGATCTCCCTCACACCAGCATTCCAATTATCCACTAGACCAATAGGCTCATTCTGTTAATTATTTGCCAACTTTTACTTAAAAGCCTACTGACCAAAGATAGGAATTATTCATAAAAATACCAAAATTTACCTAAGTCCTGGCTTGAACTTGAGACCTCCCAAACACGCACAGAACACATAACCACTAAAGCTGACAGGTATTTGTGTCACACATTCACAATACCTAAAATTAAAATTTTGGGGCGTTACATAAACAAATTTCTTAAGTCCCTTATTTGCAAATATTAACCTTGTGAGAATTGATAAATATTAATAATGTATCAATATAATTGTAAGTTATATTCTTAGTGATAATTATGTCATGTTCTTAGTATGTAAATTAATGATAATTATGTTACACTCTGAATAAATTTGTCAAGTAGCATATTTCAATTAATATAAATTTGCACAAAAAATTATTTTACACAAGTAAATTGAAAATAAATTAAAAAGTACATAAATATTCAAGAAATAGATACATGTGGCAAAGGGAGTAATTTTTGAGTAAGTATGATCAGATATGTCATTCCATATATCTCATTCCCAATCAGTTATGAAAAAAGTTGCTCATCTTAACATTTTTTGTTTTTGGAAGTTTTAGCTCAACAAGTTATTATAAACCTCCATTCACCAAACATTACAATTAGAGGATTTGACTACCCAATCCTCCATTTGTGCTCAAATCAGTTAAAAAAGACTCAAAACTTTGTTTACCAAATACCCTATAAAATGAAGATTTCATTTATTTATTTACATTTTATTTATTTAAATTAAATAAAAGATATTTTCCTATTTTA
Organism: Gossypium hirsutum; assembly: GCF_007990345.1. Classification (NCBI taxonomy): domain Eukaryota; kingdom Viridiplantae; phylum Streptophyta; class Magnoliopsida; order Malvales; family Malvaceae; genus Gossypium; species Gossypium hirsutum. The sequence continues at coordinate 52,657,972 of NC_053438.1, read as the reverse complement.
TGTTATAAGTTATGCGGGATGCAATAATCCCATGCATAATGATAAAATAGTTAATATTTATATAGAATATCATTTCAAATAAATAGGAACCAAATTTTAAAAATATATACCAAGTAAACCCCATGTGATGGTGTGATGGTCCAGGGTGTTTATTGTCTCAAGTGTGGTCTGGATTTGAGTTGCACTATTCATATTTGTTATTCAGGCTTTGCCTTGTTATTGTAATTCACCAAAAATATATACCAAGTAATATTTTAAAATTAAATATTTTTAAAAGAATAATTTGATTAGAAAGGTATAAAATAATTTTAAAAAGTATAGAAATTAAATGTATAATAAAAATTAAATAAATTATTTTAAAAACCGTTGAAAAAGAGAAGATTCGTTACTTGTATGGACTCATGTACCTTGTTATATTATATATATATGATGTATGATAAGATTAATTAGTGAGATTTAGAATATATTTTAATAAAATTTAGGCATAATGACTTATTTGGTCTTTCAAATTTACAAAAGAAATGTTATTTTCGCTATTCGCTTAAATTTTCACATCTTTTAGCACTTAAATTTATATTATTTATCAAATCACCTCAAAATGGATGGAAAAGTTAACGCTTGTTGACGTGATAGTCTACGTGGATGCTATGTCAGCAATTTCTTAATTTTTCAAAAATTTTAAAATAGTAAAAAAATTAATTTTTTAAAAATATTTTTATAACTTTTTTTTAATTTTTATAAATTAATTAATTGTTGAAGTGGCATCCACATATTAATTCACTTGTATGCCACGTTAGCAAAGTTAACAAACATTAAAATTTTCATCCATTTTAGGATGATTTGATAAAATATCGCAAATTTAAAGGCTAAAAAAGATTTAAAAAAATGAAGGACTGAACTTATTATTATTTTTTTTAAAGTTGAAAGAGCCAAATAAGTCATTATGCTTAAAATTTATAGACTAATTTCATTTATTAAAGATTTAAAGGATTTTTATGTAATTTAAATTTAAATATTTTATTAAATAATCTCTAAATTAAATTTTATTTATTTAAGAGAAAAGGCGGTAATAAAGGCTATTTTAGTAAATAATAAATTTCATTGGCAGAGAGTTTTATGATCAATAAAGGCTATTGATTAATTTTAGTAAATATTATTTTAGTAAATAATATGTTTATAATTTTTCAGCTGATGACAAGGCATAGTCTTAAAGTGTCATATACAATGTTCTAATAATCGAACCACTAGCTGAATAGGTCAGACCATTGCTTTCCAATTCAATCAGTTTGATCTGTTCAATTGCTTGACCTACAATAATTAAATAATTAATTAAAAATTCAAGAAACTTTTAAAATTAAAAGTTTTATTAAACTAGTTCAACTAAAAGTTTTTGCCTTAGTTTTCAGTTTTTGTTGGTTTCGAGCAGTTTTCTTATTCAATTACTTCAACCCTTTTGTTTGGACTAGTATATCGATCGATTCTCAGTCCAATCGGTTCGATCGACCAATCCAAACATCTTCTAAGAACATTGGTCACATAATCAAATCTTTATAGAATCGAAGTTTCGGGACCAAAATAGATCTAGTTGCTAGGTTCAAATACCAAAGTGAACAAAACAAAAATATAGGTAGCGAAGCGAACTTTTTCAGAGGTCACAAAGCATATTAGCCCTTATCTAATAGATGATTTTTCATTACTGGAAACACAAGATTAAGATTATACACTACATGATATGATGTAACATTATATAATATAGTAGCAATGATAAGTTTTAAATGTACCAAAAGTATAGGGACTTAGAACATATTCAACTAATATAATAATAAATAATAATCTATAATAATGTGGAGTTACAACTCATATTTTGGACTAAACAGTGTGTGACGTTGCAACGAGGAAGTATTCTTTGTCCCGACATCATGATGTGGTGACGTACAATTCAAGTTTTTCAACTTTTCTTCTCCCAGTGAAACTTTGTTTTTAGTTTCCCACTTAAACTCTAATTAACCTAGGGTTATTGTAGTCAAATATTGTACGAGTTTCAACCTATAAATAGGTCTTAGCTACTCTAGGTTTAATACAACAAAAATATTTAGTTTGAGAGAATATTGTTATTTGCTTGATGGGTTTTTCGTGTGGGGTTTCAAGTTTTTCTTTAATTCTCTCATTCTTTTTTATTCTCCTTTATTATAGTGAAATGTCATTTTGCCTGTGGTTTTTTATCCTCATTTGAGGAGTTTTTCCATGTAAAATTCGTGTGTTTGATTTGTTCGATTTTAGTTAATTTACTTGTTCGTTGCATTATTCAGGTTAATTTTCTACAAACTAGTATCAGAGCTAGTAACCCATTCAGAGATGACAACATAGCAAATTTTAGTTTGTGGCAAGTTCGCATGTCAGCAATACTGGTCTAAAGTGATCTTGAAAAGATCCTTGCAGAGAAGAAATCCACAGACATGGAACAGTCAGAATGGGATATGTTAAACAAAAAGGCTTTATTTGTAATTCAATTATGTTTAACAAATAAAGTGTTACAAAAGGTTTTGAAGGGGAAAACAACATTTTCATTATGGAAGAAATTGGAAGCCTTGCACTTGACAAAATTCTTGGCCAATAGGTTAGTATTAAAACAACTTCTCTACATGCTCACAATGACAAAATGTAAGTCTATTAGAGTTCATATTAGTGATTTTGTTACCTTTCTTAATGACTTAAAGAATCTCGAAGTAGATATTAGTGACGGGGATCAAGTTATGTTGTTGATATGTTCTTTGCACTTTTGTTATAAAACTTTCAAAGAAACTCTGATTTATGGGAAAGATCATCTCTTGTTCAAAGACGTGAATGGGAATCTTCTAAGTAAGGATAAACTCAAAAACAAGTTAGGCCCAAACAAAATGTCAGACGAGCAAGCCTCAGTTTTAGTTGCAAGAAGCAGACAACAATCTAGAAAAATTGATCGAAATAGGTCTAAAGTGAGATCTAAATCCAAGATCCATGACAAATATTGTGGGCTACGTTAAGGCAGAATATTGGAAACTTCAAAATAAATTTAAGAGGGATAATAAATTGTAAGAGAGATAAGTAAAAAGTTGAAGTTGTTGATGCTAGTGTAGCTGAAGATAAAGATGATGATTTCTTATTGGTGTCGACGAGTGAAAGCTCCAATCTTACTTCTGAATGGATCCTAGATTCAGAGTGCTCCTATCACATGTGTCCCAATAGGGACTTGTTCTCCATGTACAATTCAATTGAATGTCGAGTTGTGCTGATAAGAAATAATTCTCCATGTAAGATAGTCGGCGTAGGAACTATACAAATCAAGATGCATGATGAAATTATTTGAACACTTCACTTCAAGAAAAATCTCGTCTCTTTGGGAATTTTGGATTCTAATATTTGTAGGATAGTTATTGAATCAAATGGCTTAAAAGTCTCTCGTGGAGTTCTCGTTGTGATGAGAGGACAAAAAAAAGGCAGGTTATGCGTTCTGCAAGGGTCAATGGTAATTGGTGCGACTACAATTACTGAAGAATAGTTGAAATCGTTGCCATGTCAAGACAAGGAAGACCCCAACATTGTGACAATGCAACATCCCGGTGATGATATTCTCCACGTCTCGATGACAAGGTGTGATTCTTTCTTCACTGGTTTTGATTAAACCAAATTTTGGCACATGCGATTGGGTCATATGAGTGAGAAAGGTATGACAGTCTTCTGCAACAAAGGTTTTCTTAAAGACACTGGAGTGTGTAAGTTAGGTCTATAAGCATTGCATTTTTGGGAAGCAAACTTGAGTCAACTTTAATTCAATAGTGCATAGAATAAAAGTGACTCTTCATTACATTCATTTTGATTTATGGGGTTCGTCTCTTGACATCTCAAAAGGATGTAATAAGTATTTCCTAACTTTTATTGATGATCACTCCAGAAAATTTTGGTTTATATTTTTAAACAGAAAAGCAAAGTCGTCAGAATCCACAAACAGTGGAAGACACTGTTAGAAAAACAAATTAGAAAATCTGTGAAGCTGTTGAGAATGGATAATGGCCTTGAGTTCTATTATTTAGAGTTTAAATATTTTTGCAAATGGGAAGGATTTGAAAGACATCAAACCATTGTTGAAACTCTACAGAAAAATGGAGTTGCAAAAAGAATGAACAAAACCTTACTAGAAAAGGCCCAATACATGCTTTCTAATGCAAGTTTGGGGAAGAAATTTTGGGTTGAAGTCGTAAACTTGACAAGTTATTTGGTGAATTGATCTCTTAATCGAGCATTGAACAGTAAAGTTTCAGATGAGATATGGTCAGGTAATCCTCCCAATTATTCTAATCTTAGAATTTTCAGTTGTCATGCTTATACTAAAGTTAGCCAGGGAAAGCTTGACCCAAGGGTTGTTAAATGCATCTTTTTGGGATACTCCACCAGTACAAAATGTTTTAAGTTGTGGTGTTCGGAATCTGACAAAATAATTGTTAGTAGAGATTTTACATTCGATGAATCTGCCATGTTTCCATTAGAAAATGGGTCTTTTGCTTTTAAATATAGAGCAAATCAAAGCGTCTCGAGCAAGATGGAGGAAAAAGTTGAAACATGGGGCAACGTCGAGATGAAACGAAGAGCCTCGTCTCAATGTCACGACGAGCATGATCATTGTCTCGACAAGATAGAAAGTGACATCATCAAAGCAATAAATTCCTGATTCTTACAAAATTGAAGTTGTTTTGGATCAATTTAGGACTTCATCTGACCCTCAAGTACCTTCATCATCTCAGCTAACTAATTATAAGTTGGCTCGTGATAAGAAAATGTAAGAAATTCGACCACCAGATAAATACTATGAAGGAAATCTAGTGGCTTATGCTCTAAATGTTACTGAGAGCATTGATTCAACCGATCCTTCATGTTATTATGAGGCAGTTAAGGTCTTTGATTCTAACAAACGGTTCATTGCAATGGAACAAGAGATGGAATCACTTCAAAAGAATGAGACTTGGCAGCTAGTTAAACAACCCATCGTTAAAAGAATCATTGGCTACAAATGGGTGTTTAAAAAGAAGAAGGTTTGAATTCTTATGACACTAGGTACAAGGTAAGATTGATTCCAAAGGGCCACAGTCAAGTGGAGGGAGTTAATTTTCATGATGTTTTCTCTCCTGTTGTGAAACATATGTCCATTCGGGAGCTTTTGGCTCTTATTGCATCAAACAATCTTGAGTTACAGCAATTAGATGTAAAAACTGCTTTCCTTCATGGTGAACTTGCGAAGGACATATACATGCAACAACCGAAAGACTTCAAATGTGAAGGTAAAGAAAATCATGTTTGTCTTTTACAAAAGTCTATACAATTTGAAGCAGTCTCCTCGACAATAGTATAAGCAGTTCGACTCCATGTTGAGCATTAGTTTTTCTCGAAGTAAGTATGACAATTGTGTTTACCTACATTGTCTTGATGATGGTTCTTTTATGTATTTTTTTGTTTTATGTTGATGATATGTTGATTGTGGCTAAAAATCCATCTAAAATTGATCGTCTTAAAACCATGCTTAAGTCTAAGTTTAAGATGAAAGATTTAGGTGCAGTAAATAAAATTTTGGGGATGAAAATTTTGAGAGATAGACATTTCGGGAAATTGTTTTTGTCGCAAAAAAGGTACATCAAGAATATCCTTGAGTGATTTGAGATGCAAGATGCAAAACCGATAAGTACTCCTTTAACTGCACACTTTAAACTCTCAATTTCAGATTCCTCACAGAATGAAGAAGTTGAAAGGTACATGTAAAAAGTATCTTATTCGAGTGCAGTTGGTAGTTTGATGTATGCAATGGTATGCACTCGTCTCAATATTTCACATTCTTTTACTGTTTTTGTCGATACATGGTCTATCCTGGTAAGTTACACTAGCATGCAATTAAGTGGATTTTTAGATATTTTCGAGGTACTTCTAACATGTGCTTAGAGTTCAGAAAAACTTAAATGGGTTTAGTCAGATATGTTTATTTTGATTATGCAGGAAACTTAGATCGAAGAAGGTCTCTCACAGGTTACCTATTTACTTAGGGGAATTGTGTCATTAGTAGGAAAGTGACATTTCAAGCTACAATAGCTTTGTCGACTAATGAAGCGGAATACATAGCAATTACTGAAGCAGTAAAATAAGCAATTTTGTTAAGGGGCAACTATTGTATATTGTGATAGTCAAAGTGTCATACATCTCAACAAAGATCAAATGCATCACGAGAGAACAAAGCACATAGACATTCGTATCACATATATAATATTACATACTATATGATATGATATAACATTATATAATGTAATAGGAGGGCTAACTTTCAAATGAACGAAAAGTATAGGGACTTAGGGCATATTTCAAGTAGTATAATACTAAACAATAACATATGATAATAAGTAATATATAACGTACTACTATTATATATAACTATTACTATAATATAGATTATAATAAAAGTGATAGTATTACATGATATTATAATGTTTGATTATTTATGCATATATATATAAATTGTTAATATATTATATGATATGAGATTATAATGTTGTCGAAGGACAAACTTTCAAATGTATGAAAAACATAAGGATTTAGAGCATATTTCAAGTAGTATAACAATAAAAAAGTATGATATGATATAACATTATATAATATAGTAGGGGGCTAACTTTCAAATGTACGAAAAGTATAAGGACTTAGACATATTTTAACCAGTATAATAATAAACAATAATATATGAAAATTAATATATAATGTACTATTATTATATTACATATTATAATAAAAGATACAGTATTACATGATATTGTAATGTTTAATCATTGATGCATATATAAACTATTAATATATTATATACAACATGATATGATATAGCATTATATAATATAGTAAGAATGTTAACTTTTAAATGTATGAAAAGTATAGGGACTTAAAACCTATTTCAATTAGTATAATAATAAACAATAATTTATAATAATTAATATGTAATGTATTATTATATATAAATATTATATTATATATTATAATAAAAAATATAGTATTGCATGATATTGTAATGTTAAATCATTGATAAATATATATAAATTATTAATATACTGTATACTATACGATATTATATAATATTATATAATAGAGTAGGAGTGTTAACTTTCAAATGTACGAATAGTATAGAGACTTAGAGCATATTTTCAACCACTATAATAATAAACAATAATATATGATAATAATTAATATATAACTGTTGTAGGCACCCATTTTTATCTGATCCCAATTAAAGGCCTTTATTTTTTCTTTCTTTTTCATTTCTTTTTGGGCTTACCAAGGGCCCAAATTATTATTATCATTACTACTACTATTATAATTAAATTTTATTATTATCTTTTTTTTTTACAAATACACAATATTGAAAAGTAGTATATATACATGAAATGAAATGAGAGGAAAAAAAAAAGAGGTTTTTCAGATTTTGTTCTTAAAAAAACAAGTGAAAAAAGAACAACACCAACAACAAGCATTCTATTTCCTCTTTTTTTCTTCTTTTTTTTTTGCCTTAGACATGTCATGAGGGGTCAATTTTTGGGCTTCGATGAAGGGGACGTCACCAGACCGTCGATCCTCCGCCCTTAGAGCCCTAAAAATCCCCTTTTTTCTCTTCCCCTTTCTAAAATAAAGGTTTCTTTTAAAAAAAACAAGTTTTGATCTTGAAAAAAGTTTTAATTTTTTTTTTAAAAAAAAAGAGAAAGTTTAGATTTTTAAAATAAAGGAAAAGTTTAAATTTTTTAAAATAAAATTTTGATCTTTTACAACTATTTCAAAATAAAGCTTTGAATTTAAAAATAGTGCTTTTTTTAAAGAGAAAGTTTAGATTTTTAAAATAAAATTGTTTTTTAGTCATTTTAAAGGAAAAGTTTAAATTTTTAAAACAAAGTTTCGATTTTTAGGAAAATTGGTGATTTTTTTTAAAAAATGTAATTTTACAAAAAAAAAATCGACCACTGTATGCGGTCGCTCTACCACCGTAGAGCCCAAAAACTCTCCAGTGGTGGAGCTATAACACCTCAAACCCGGCCCAGACGTTATGGCCGGATCTAGCAATGTCACATGATAAGGTGTTTGAAAACCGTGTCGTCGAGTTAAAACCATTTCCATTAAATTTCTTATCTTAATATCTTATTAGTTCCAAAATTGTGATGCACATTTAATCAATAGTTTCAAAACGTTATTCGTTTGTGTAAGCTTTTAAAACAGATTAAACAATCGTGCGTTTAGGAAAAACATTTGTTTCTTTTGAAAACCGAGGTTTCCTACTACTAGCAGTTGTAATCCATAAGATAAAGATAATTAAAACCCAACATCAAAGTCCGAAAGTCCAATTACAACCCAAAAACTTAGCCAGTAAAAATATAATAGAAATAAAACCAATTATTGTAAATATGGGTTAAAAACCATGAAAGTCCAAAATCGCGATCACTACCGAATCTTCCGCCGCACCGATTCGTCTAAATCTGGAGATTACCTGTGCACATTTAAACAAAAGGGGTGAGTTTACGATAACTCAGTGTGTAATCCCACGGAAAACAAACAATAGCAAATCACAGTGCACAGTTAAAATAGTCCTAAGCCTAAGCCCTTTTTCAGTGTTTAGGCCTTAGCCCATCTCAGTATAGCACCAAATATGCAGTAGGGCCTTAACCCATCTCAGTACAATATCAAATCTACAGTACGACCTTAGCCCATCATAGTATCAGTAGCAGTCATGCAGTATTCAATAACAAAGTCCTACCCAACCAGTCTCTACACACCATCTCCGTCCAACCCTACACTCCATGTGGAGATCAAATCAACCCACCCATCCCTACACTCCAGGTAGTACCGAATGTGGCACAAAACAGTAATTTGTAGATGAGCTGCCAGTATGTTAGGCTTAAGAGCCTTTCAATACACTTCCTCCAAATATAATCAACCCAAACCCATGCAATGCAACATACAAGTCATAACATTCTATCTCAGGACATCAGTACATATAACCAGTTTAGTATACAAGCATACTATCATCATGCTCAACACATAAATAAATCAAACAGTCAATTCACACAATTAAAGGTCTAAGTGATGCTTACCGACCCTACGTAGGTTCACAGTCGACTTGAGGAACTCGTGCAACCTTAGCAATCAATTCAATGAAAAAGGGCTCACATGCCCATGTGGTCTGCCTGTTTGGGCCCACATGCCTGTGTGGCCCACTCAGCCCAAATTGGCCTTGACCGCGTGGTCCATTTTTAATGTAACCCGTGCTAGCTAAATATTCATATATGTTTTCATTATTTACTTATATCTTCCTTCAAAGTTGTCTACTTGAGTCACTGTTACTAATTTATTTATATCTTGAGCTACAAAATACCAAATTAATATTCGCTTGATGTCTTTGAAACTAGACTCAAATAGTTTTCTACCATAAAATTTTTAGAATTTTTGATTCAGCCAATAACTACAGTAAAATCTTCAAACTTACCCCTATTCTGCTGTCTGACAGCTTCGACCTTTCTTTGCTAAAAATTAATTATCTTTTAGTAAAAAAACTTGGATGATGTTACCATTTGTTTCTATTAAAAATAAACTCATTAATAAAAAACTTGGACGATGTTACCAATTTTTTATGATTTTCCAAAGTCAGAACAGGGGAACCCGAATTCATTCTGACCTTGTCTTACAAAACTTATTATATCTCACGATTTACAATTCCATTATTTAAACCGTTTCTTCTATGAGAAACTAGACTCAATAAGATTTAATTCCATATTTTTTTTCATCCTCCAATTCAATTTCCACAACTTATGGTGATTTTTCAAATTTAGCCTACTGCTGCTGTCAAAACAACAAGCAATTTTGACTTTTCACCGAATCCTGTTTGTTACGTTTCGGGTACACACCTGGTTTTTATTGATGCTAAAACAGTCCTTGAGCACTCTAGAGCCTATAATTGAACAAATAACACTAATTTAGTCTCACGTAACGTGATCCCAAATCAAACTTGTATCGAGGTTTTAACCCATAAGCGACTAAACCTTACCTTCAACTGATGAACAGTAATTCCCACACAAACTAAGACTCCGATTGGTGATTACAAGCCCTTGAATCCTCCCCTAATTGGCATAAACAAAACACTTTAGAAGAAAATGAACAAACGAAGACAAATCACCTATCTAAAACTTACCGAACAATCCCAGACAAACATGGAGCGACACGAGGCAAAGTGGGAAAAGAAAAATCAAGAAGATGAAGGGTGAAAGAGAGCTGAAATTCAGCAGCAATAAAGAGAAAAATGGCAAGAGGGTGGAAGGATTTTGGGAAAAGTAAAAAAAAGGAAAAAAAAATATATGAACAAAATATTTGATAACCACCCCAATCCTTTATTTCTCTCCATCAAACTCTTCACTAAATCCACTACTCAAATTTTTAGTCCATCTCAAACTCTCCTGGACGCATGAGCAAAAATAATGCCCACGCCAAAATTCGAACACAGGAACTCCTTCACACCAACATTTCACTTATCCACCAAACCAGTAAGCCCATTCTATTAATTATTTGCCAACTTTTACTTAAAAGCCTACTAACCAAAGATACCAAAATTTGACCAAGTCTTGACTTGAACTTGGGACCTCCCAAATACACCCAGAACACATAACCACTAAAATAGATAGATATTTTGTGTCACACATTCACAATACCCAAAATTAAAATTTTGGGGCGTTACAGGAGCCATGGCCAACATAAGAGGAAAATAAGGAGGAAGATTTTGTTTTTTTAAATGAGGTTAAAAAGGAAAGAATGAATAGTTTTTCCCTTTTATAGGTGCCAAAAATGGGTAATATATTCCCATCCCCTTACTTTTTAAATTTACAAAAAAATACCCCATTTTTTGCAACACCGCCCTCACTCTCTAGCCTATTTACACCCGTAGCACTTTTGTTTATTCAAACCTTTGGTTTAATCTGAAATTTTAAAATTAAAAGCAAATTAATTACTACATCAGTCCTCTGTCTTCCACATTTTTTATCTTTTAGTCCCAAAATTAAACTATGTCATTTTGCTTCCATTTTAATAAATTATTAATACTTATATCTTTCCTTTCATTTGCATTTATACCTTATATATTTAATGTTAATTATGCACTTTATCTTTATGTTTTATATTTATTCGCACTTGTATAATTTTTATTTTTTCCTATTTCATCTTTATTTATTTTCATGTCTATTTATATTTATGATTTTTTTTACACATTCCCCTTACATGCATTTTAATATTATTTGTTTATGTTACTTTGATTCTTTTATTGTATTATGAATAATGTGTATTATTGATAAATATTTATTTCATTTATTTAAGTTTTCTTTTTCTTATTGTCATTTTTTAAAGAGTTTTAACTTTTCATTAACTTTAGTCAATTTAATTAATTTTCCTATTTTATTGCTATTCGTTTTAAAAGATGGAACTTTAGGTCATTTTTCCATCCTCTAATTGTTGACATGAAGTTAGTTAAGTAGGTGTTACATTTTAATGAAACCGTAAGGTTTTTATATTTGGATTTAGGTTAGTCTTTAAGATCTTATCTACCATTTACCCTAGAAAAATTATAAATAATATGTAGGATTTTTTTAGGGTTTTAAACTAATTTTAAATATCGTTTAGGATTCCTCTTTAGAATCTTAAATTAATATGTAAAAATTCTTTAGGACTTTATTCAAGATTAAAACTAAAAATTTTTGTAGGTGAATTGTAAATCATGAGTAGGTCTTTCTAAGTATTTTATTTTAGAAACTTTGTGAGAAGCTAATAAATATTATTTAAGATATATTATTTTGAGATTTTGATGAATTTAAACCTTAGATCAAGAATTTTAAAGTAAGATAAATCATAAACCTGTCATAGGATACTTTCGTAACATCTTGATAGGTTCAACGTTATTAATTAAATATTTTAAAAAATAATAATAATAGATCGAATAAGTTGTAGATGTATTTTAATATTTCTCTTAATTCATTGGTAATTTCTAGGTTTTTTTTTCTAGAATTCTAAAATAGAATTAATTTTAAGAATTGAAGGTATTTTACTAAAATTATTTAGGTATCCTTTAAGATTCCCGTTAAAAGTAAAAATATCTAATTTAAGTTTCAAATTGGATAAGTTTGGTGAACACATCTTAATCAAGTTACAAGTAAACCGGAGACATTTTCTTTAGAGTTTTTATTTAAGATTCCCATAAGATTTTAGCTTAGGTTAAGGCATTAATATGCTTAAATAATAATAAAAAACCCTAGCTCCTAAGACCCTGTAGGACTATCCCCGGATAGGCGTTGTGGGGTTGCTATAACCTTCTCCACACATAACCGTACTCCCGAACCCAAAATTTGGTGATGAGATCGAGTCTAGACTGTTAGAATTTTTTTCGTAGTATTAATTATAAACTTTTAGACGATAGGTGGCTAATCAACTTAGCCCTAATTGGTTAATGGCGACTCTACATTAATTTAGGCCCTCCATGTCTAACTTTGCTTACTAGGCCCCCATACTCTTATGTAGGCAACGTTATGACAACTGTTATAGTATAGATTATAATAAAATATATAATATCAATAGTTATGTGTAATTTAGTATATTAAAATACATGTTTATAATTATATTAAAATATCTTAATAAATTATTATTTTTAAATTAGATTTTGAATGGGGCTTTAACTTTTACAAATTGTATTTGGATATTGGGTTTAATTTCTTTTTATTTTGGACTTGAGATTTGGGCTATAGTTAGTTTATTTTCAGTTTGGGTAATAATGAGTATATTATTTGAGTTTAGGTTTAATATAATATATTTGGGTTCTGGAATACATATTTTAGAATACATAAATTTAATAAAAAAGATAAAAATTTATTTATATATAATAATAACTAATAAAAGATATTTTTGTTAATTCATATAATATCACAAAATAATAAATTTTACATATAATAAGCGTTTTAATTATTTTATATAAAATAAATTTATTAAATATATATAATTTATGCTTTTTATAAGGCAAATTGAATTGTATTGTCTTCATATAAAAGTAATATGAATTATTTCATTCAAAATTAAAGTATTTGTAACTTATAAATTTCAAAATTATTTTAATCTGTTAGATCCTGCATGGCTCGATCTAAGCTCAAATTTGAAAAAATTTCGAGCTCGAAAAGGCTTGATCCCAAGAAAATCTAAGTCCAAAATAACCCCGACTTAAGCCTACTCATTTTTTGGCTCTAAATAAGTGTAAAGGAGTATAACTAGAACTCATAAAACTAAAAGTCCAAACGTTGAATTTTTTTTTTAAAAATATTAAACTATTAAAATATTAAACTATCATATCTCTCTCTCTCCATTATCATGTCTCTTTAGTCTCTCCCAATATTTGATCATATTTTTTCTTCAATATGGTTCTCATCTAAAATCTCATTTCCTTCAACTTTCCACTCAATCTCAATTTTTTAGTTTTTCAATTTTCTCGTCCTTTTTAGTTTTAAATTTAATTTCTTATCCATTCCATATTATTACCATAACTTTGTATTAAATAATGCTTGATGAAGTTGGAAAGGAAGAGGAAAGGAGAAATTCAAAGTTTAAAAGCAGAAGCTTTAGCCATTAGTTTTGACTTTTCCTTTTTGCCTTGATTGTCTTTAAGTAATTTTAGGGGTTCTTGTTTCATTATTTTTAATGCTTGGGTTGGGTTGAACCAATGGATTTTTGACTCTTTTTTTTGGCTTTTGTTTTCGTTCGAGCCACAAATTCATAATGTCTATATTGAGCTTCAATGTAGTCTTCGGCATGTTTGACCCCTTCACTTTTAATAGATAATATCCTGATCTTAAGTTGAACTTAGAGAAAATTGAAGCTCACTTGAACTAGTCATGCAAATAATCTATTCGCACCAATGGATACTTGTTCACAATAAGACAACTAGAGGACAAGTTTGTCTCCTTTAATTACAATGACGACGAGTTAGTTACCAATTATGGTAGTGACACGATAGTAGTTTTTGTGATAGTAAGAAATTATACAATTAGAGGATTCTTTTTTACAATAATTGTGTGATAGATATCTTTTTAGTGGGAGACTTGAATCATAAAGCTAGAACTTCTTAAGAAAGACTTGAATCCTTTATTGCATATCTTTGGATTTGCCAACCAGTTAATACCAACCAAAGGCTTACTATTTTCATCCATATAGGAGATGATGACCACACTTTAGTAATTGTGGTGAATTTAATTGTAGGCTAATTTTCAACGTACAATGCCATCTTCGGAAGATTTCTTATAGAAAAGGATAAGATGGTTACCGTTGTATATTTTCACACAGTAAGGTTACATACTCTTTTAGGAGTACAATTGAAGAAATCTGATCAAAAGGTTGCAAAATGAATGTCGCGCAGCCTTATCAAAGTTATTTCTAAGCAAACCTTAACCTTAGAAGACCTTAATAGAGCTTGTGAGAGCTCTTTCGTTGACCCGAGCACATAATAGGACCAAATTGTAAAGTTTTAAAAAAATTTAGAATCGATGCCACAACATCAATTCCTCCAGTCGTCACATCACCAAATAGTTTGTCACGTCATGACATCAGGCCACTCGATGTCACGATGTGACTCACTATTGGTTAATGTTGCAACGAGGGGAGTTGCTTGTCAGGACGATGACCTTATATTTGGTAAAAATGAGTTATTTTGGTACCTATTTCAATTGCTCCAACAAATCATTCAATATATTCATCTAAAACATCCAAATTTCTAAACATTTTATCTAACAACTAGCCTTTTTCATTTACCAATCTTACCTATGCTTTAACACATTAAAACTTATCATTTCCTACATATGTATACTTAATATACCATAATAGTTTAATGGCTTAAGCTTGAACCAATTTGTAACACCCCAAAATTAGGTCTATGAGTTTTATGGGTATTTTAGGGATTTCAACTCTAGTGAGCTGGGGAATTTCATAAGCATGGTAATTGGAGATGTTCTTGCTTATGATATTTAGAAAATCCAATCAATTTTTGAAAATAATGTTCAAAAGGTTTTCAATTTTGAAATAAGGACTGATTTGTAAAAAGAACTAAATTATGAGTTTTTAAAAGGAAATTAAACCAAATTTCAATTTCCACCCTATTTTCCCTCTTCATCTTTATAAATCCCACATTAGTCTCTTCTCCATATTTTTGTTTTGTCGTCCATTGTATTCCAAAGCTCCTCTCACTCAATTTTGATTCCCAAACTTAGTTCCTTAGATTTCTATCATTGCCCAAGCCATAAATCTCCATAATATTTCAAGAAAAACATCCAAAAAAACCATAGATTTCTCCATTGTTGAATTTTTAGGTTTTTCAAATTTTTAATAAAACGTTTTGTTTTTCATCAACTAAGGTGACGATTTGATTCCTTATTAGTTTTTGATGTTATTTGATCCTTTAAATTGAGTTTTTAGTCGTTAAAATTGCATGTTTGGTGTGATAGAGAGTGTTAGCTATATGCTTCACTTTTTGGGATATGTTCGACTTTATGAGTCATTTGGTGTGCTAGAGATACGTGTATCCAGTGAGTGGTGATAGAGCCCACATTTACGTTTCATGGCTCAAATGTCAAATTATCAATGAATATGTTTGAGTATTGTAGTGTATGCTTAAATGATATGTGATTATTATGTAAACGAATCATTGAAAGATGCATGAACAAGTAGTTGGAACGCTGACACCCCTACGGCGTAGCGGAAAAATAAAACATTCGGCGATCCTAACCATGGATCCATGCGTGAACGAATCGGGGTGAAATAAAGATTTCGAAATTACCGAATCTTTATTCTGAATAGACAGTAACACCTCAGCAATGAGTTATCCGATCTACTATCAAACCAAGCCGTAATCTATCGTGACTCCGGCCTCTACATAATCCACCCAGTTGACAATGAACGGAAGGAACCCCCAAAACTATTTTTGGAAAAAACTTTGCTTTGACGGCTGCTAGACCCCAAGCAAAGAAAAACGGGATTTTTATATCTATTTTTAAAGTTTCTAGAAATTAAATAAATATAATAATGTTTTAAATCGAAAATTATAATTACATTAATTATAATAATGATTTCGGTAAACTATATATTTATTTGAATTTATAAACTAACCAAATTCATGTTCTCATTATGCGTACAACAACCTTGTACATAATGTGTTCGATATTTGATTACACAATTAAATTAATTCTATAATTAATTTAATTCAAGCGACAACCAAACACAATACCAACTATGTTTTATTCCGTTTATTTCAACTACAGGGTGTGACCCTATAGGTTATTGTAACGCTAGCAGTAATACTAGAACAATTCCAATGTTACAAACAATGAGTGGCACTTAGTAATGTATCATTGCTACCAAAGTCACAAGAAATCATGATTCGACATAACCTTTTTATTATTAACCTTTCATGCAATAATTCTTAAGTCATTTATCTCTAGATTGGACACAAGTCATGGAATAGTCACACTTGCATAGTCCATTCCATGTTCCTTGATATCTTAAATAGACTATGATATACAAATAAGTATGACATCTCATATCAGCTTATTTGAGCATGACCATGCATTTCTAGTCTCACAAAATCAAGTGGCCTAAGATATTACTCCCATTATGTAGGAGGGACTTATCCTATATCGATCAACCATATCCCTCTACACAGATCGTGGTATATTCAACATTAGTCTTTATAGAACAACCAGTTACAGTGTACGTTTGACTGTATCAAAATATACAACTTACGATGTTAGGATTATGATGATCTCAAGTCTGAGGATCATATACATATTAATCACTATGAGTAATTTTGCGACAATTACATAATAATCCAAGAAACATACTGATAACGGGTCAGTCCAATATGTTGTTCTCTAACACACATATTCATGCATCGATTTTGACATTCCATATCAATGACAACTCTTTATTATCAATCAACTACATGTTAGTCTTAATGCATTATTGTTGTCCTATCAACAATAATACTTGACTAATGACCTTTTAAGAATCATATTTTTCTCAGGACATTATTATAAAACAATTTATTTATACACAGAAAAAAACTGAAATAATAATGGTAACGCCTTATATTAATAAACATGATAAATCAAGTATGTTATTACAACCATCTCATGCTTGATCTTTGGGCACACTCTAACACAAGTAATATGAAAATAAAATTGAGATGTTGTAATTATGCTAAATGGATGTTTCATTAATGCTTGATGAACTATATGTGTGGTAGTTGTTCTAGACATTCACTGAGCTTGTTAAGCTCACCTACTCCTTTTAATCCATTGCAGATTAGTAGCGTTTTGGTGTGAGCAGTGTGGCTCCAAGGGATTAATCCAAGCTAAACTTTGTAATTATTCATAGGTGATTTATTATTTGTTTAGATTTGGGAAATAAAGGTAATGTAGTAAAACTATTGCATAAATGTTGCCATTATGTTTTGGTTATTTTCATATCTTATTAAATCTTAGGATTTATGGATATTGCTCTTGCTATGTCGCTTGATTACTCGGACATGTTTTTGATGATTGAACTATTATTGTGGTTATTTTGATGTTTATTTGACGAGACATTAGTTACATGTTGAATGGTTTATGATTGGGATGCATTATTTTTCTTATTATGTTGTATTTTTTGTGTCTAGAGTAGAGGTATCAATATTCAGGTTTTAAAAATGATACCTCTGTGATATTTCGTTGTGCAAGAAGTTAGTATTTTGGTTTGGTATCAATGCCTTATCACGAGTATCGATACTCAGTGTAAAATAATCGATACTTCAATAAATGTACCAGTATTTTCTAGGATTTTATTTTTAAACAAGAAACAAAATGCTTTTTTGGTATTCATTTTCCAAACAGTATCGATACCATATAAGGAAAATATCAATACCTTTGTTTTAGTGTCGATACCAACATAACTTGTTTTGGAATTTTGCTAAGTGGCTCTAATGCATGTTTAATTGATATTATAATTTAGTTTAAAGTATGTTTGGCATGTTTTAATGATGATTAATATATATGCTTGACTTAAAAATTTGTAAGAACGCTAAGAAAAATGACAATCACCTATTAATGTGAAGACATTTTATAATGTGTGATGTGTGACGGTGGTGTGACATCCTGATATTCGAGCTTGACGACCGGGTCGGGTATAAGGTGTTACACAATTAAACTAACATATATTTCAAACACATAAATCAAACTTACCAAATTTAAGGGAATTCATATTTCTACTTTCCACACGCATCAAACATTGGTAATTTATGCATTAACCAATCCATTTGCTATGAACAACATGAGAAATCATCATATATCAAGTTCATCACAAGATATTAAACTTATTAAGACATTTATACATTAAAGGATGTATTGGAACACTTATTTACATGCCATAATTCCTTAACTCCAGATAATCAAAATAACTATCAAAATAATGATAGTGTGAACTTCAAGTCGATCCAACTTGACACATTCTGCAAGATGATGATGATTTACAAGGGAAAGGGAAAACATACAGGGTAAGCATATACGATGCTTAGTAAGTTTATAGGCATTAAACAAAAACTTACCTTATCATGCTATCAAATACAATATGCTACCATGATTTGGCATAATTAACTAGACATAACAAAAAACAACATCAAAAAGGTGAGTTTAACATATAATCAAACCATATGGTATCTCAAAATATATCTATCCAATTCATTTTAGAATTAACATTTTAATACCATGCTCATGCTCAGTTTAACGGGCTCGGATACTAAGGTAACTACACTACACTAGGTTGCTCATTTGAGCTGGAACTACATCACTCAAGGGTATCGAGTGCAAAGCCCATAGGCATCGTTTTCATATTCACATGCTAATACATCCCTCCACCACACCAAGGTCTTTATAGAATCATTTAATTCTCGATGATCCACAACATGCTGGATCCGTACAAACACATATCTTGTAGAAGCACGCATAAGACCCTATTGGCATGCCAATTATATCCTAACCTTTACTAAGTTCACATGGGTATCTATTACACTTATAATCATTACTGTTCAATTAGTCCAATTCTCACCTTTTCGTACCAATTTACAACCAATTCAATTTACAATCAAACATACATATATAATTCAAATACATACAATCTAAGTTATAAATACCATATGAACTTACCTAGAAAAAACAACAAACAAGTTGAACCTCTAGCGACTAATCGATAATTTTATGTATCATTGCAGGATATGCATGAACCAATTTAATTTTATTTTCTAAATGCCCTTTAAATTTTGCATTTTATTCAATTTAGTCCCTAACACCGAAATAATAATATTTCAAATTTGAGCTTTGGTTTCAAAACCGATCTCAATCACATCCATTATAGACCCTATACCATCTATTCTTACCAAAATTTTACTTCAATTTCAAAATTTATTCACTTTAGTCCTTTTGTACAAAACTAATAATTTAAACATTACAATCTAGTCATTTTTCACATCTAAGCTTAAAATTTTTCAATTTAACACTAATTTCTTCAAGAAATCAACAATGGAAACTATCAAAAATTTTAACAGTTTTACAAATTGGTAAATGGACTAGCTAAATCCAGCTCCAATAACCTTAAAAACATAAAAATTGCAAAAAAAAACTTAATTGAACTGACAAATTAGGGGTTGAATGGTTGAAGCTTCCTTAAAGGTTTTCTGCCTTCTTTGTTCGGTGGAGAAAAAGATGAATAGAAAATAATGGTTTTTCTCTCTTTAATTTTAACTTATATACTTTTGATTAAACTTTATCAAAATTAATCAATTAAACTTTAATTAACCAAACATTAATCTTAATTAGCCAAAGGTAGTGGATTTTAACATCATCCACCACCATTTGATGAAATAAAATGGTCTATTTACAATTTTGAACGTTTAGCTATTTAAAAATCTATAGCAATTGCACTTTTATAATTTAGTCTTTGTACCCTAATTAAACAATTAATAGGTAAAATTAAAGGACCAAACTTTAATCTTCTTTAATACCAACTCTGTCGATATTTTAATTTAATATTTATAGACCCGATTTATAGAGATGGATCTCTAAAACCATCTTTTTCTGTACCACTATCACATCCTAAAAATTAGGTTTGTAAATTGACAGAGTAGTCACACCCCAATTTGAATCTTATCTTAAGTGTTTGTAATAAGAATAAGTAATTGGTCTATTGGATAAGAGTTAGTGAATTTGCTCTTGAAACTTGAGTTCAATTCCCCTCTTACGTATAATTTTTATTTACAATATTTTTACCCAAAATGTGTCACCCCTTGCATTGAAACCCTAGTATATAATATTCTTTTTGTTGTTTTCAGCCTTTTTTTAATCATTTTTGCTCCTTCTTATTGCCTCTCTCCTTCTTTCTCTCATTTTCTCTAATTTTTCTTCTTCTTTCACTATTATTGCTCCTCTAAACCATAGTTTTCTTCCTTTTTTTTGTGACACCCTCAGCTCATCCCTTTACTCCCCATTTTCTTTTCTCTACTCTGTACCATATTGGTCGAATCTCAGCTTCCTTTTTCCTCGAACTTCTATCCATTGTGTCGCACCATCACTACTCTTTTTTCTTTTTGATTCACCATTGTCGCAACATCTTTTCTTTTTTGCATTCTATTTCTGTTCTCATTAACATTATTTGTTGATAATCGAATTTGGATCATCATCCTTGGCTGAATCATATGATTGCTCAAGATCTCCACTGATTCATCATACTTTGGTATAGTGTAAGTTGACAGTAAATAAATTAAATCTCGTATTTCCTTTCTTTTTCTTTTGTTGACCGAACTTATTAGCGTGAATGGTCTAATCTCACCTCTTATTTTGTGTCTTTCACTATTCTACATACAGATCTGGTAGCTACCGATTCAAATCTGAATCGTAGAGATGTTCTAGACAATTGTTAATTCTTTTTAGACGTATATTGAGGTGTGCATGTCCTATTCAAAAGTAAATCATGTGATTTGGTGATAACTGAATGCATCTGTATACAAATCATGTTGAATCGAATTTGTGTTTGTGTTCTCTTAAGCTTTGGCCGAATTTATAGTGTCTTTTGAAGTAGTCGAATGTGATATGTATTAATTTGGGATGCTTGTTGAATGTGTTTGTGTTTATTTTGTAGTTGGCAGAATGTGCCTAAGGGTTTGTCTGTTATGACTAAGTATGTATACACCGCTAATGTATGACATTGATTGTTATCACATGTTCACTGAATGCATCAAGACATGTTGTTGCTTCTGTGTCGACCGATTGCATGACTAAAAGCATGCCATTGTTTCCGTGTTTATCGATTGCATGAAAGGCATGCCACTGCTACTGATTTATTGATCACATGTTAAAACATGTCATGGTTCTGCATTGTATCTAATTCTGCCATGCTTGTTATGCCATTTTGTTGCATGGGGTTGGGAAGATTGGTGATAGAGGAGTTATGTGGAGTTCTGGCAATTTATCCACAAATATGGGAGTTCTGGAGATTAATCCGTAAATATTGGAGTTCTGGCAGTATATCCGCAACACTGAAGTATTATTTGAACTTTTGGCGGTTCATCCGCAATATTTTTCAACCCTAAATTACTAGCAATTTATCTATAAATATTTACTGTTACTAGTGGTTTATCCACAATGAGCTACGACTCTTATTGGTATGGTGTGTACGGATGGATAAGTTTTGGGAAACTCATGGTGTGTAGACGATGGATGGGTAGGAAATTCCACTGACATTCATAGATAAGTACATACATTCTGAGAACTCTGTGATTCTATATATTCTAAAAAGCTATGATCTATGACATTGTTATTATTGTTATCTCTATTTACTTGCATGCTTTTGATATATTTGGTATACTGCTTTCAAGTTCACCCCCTTAGTTTACTTCATTCAAATTTTGGGAAATATACCCATATTGTAGTAAAGATGTAATTGTTTTATATGTATTGTAACACCCCTAATCCGTCTCCGCTGTCAGATTAGAGTTACGGAGTATTACGATAGATAACCAATTCAATAACAGACTTTTACTATTCAAAATTAAATTTAAATATCAATTATTCATAATTAGTTAACATTCATAGTATATTTATGAAAATAGGCCTTAAATCGAGCCTACAGAACATTTAAAACAAATCAGGATAAATTTTGGACTAATTTGACACTTCTACGAAGTTTTATGTAAAAAGTGTAAACAGGGGTCAAATGGCAGTGTGAAGGAGATAAACTCGTGTGGCCACTTGATTGCTTCCGGACGTACTAACATCCAGGGTGTAAATACTATAGCAAAAGATATATATAAATAAGGCAGTATTCGCAAGTATACGGGTCAAGTTGTAATAATTACAACGGAGTAAGTGAGTACTCTGAGAATCGTACCCAAAAGAGAGATGTGAAAAGACATAAGCACGATAGGGGAAAGACAACAAGCAAATTTTTGAATTTTTGAATCCTCTCACATGCCACACTTTCAATACCCATTCACTTTAAACGTTAACATTTTATTCCTTCATTAAATCACTAATTCTTTATATGGGGGGAATTAATAGAAAAGAAACATTAGAAAAAATAGGTGAAATAGGAGATAATAAAGGGGAAATAAATATGAAAGATGCTTTCATTTATTATATATCTAGTGACTTAAAGTTTCAAAAGCTTGGTTATTCACCATTACGGTAAAGGTAGGTCCTATTGCCATAAGAGGTCAATTTGGAAATTAACAAAATAAAAAAATAGTACATAAACTAACACTTACAATTTTGACCTAACAGAATCAAGCTTCTCACTTCAGTCTCTGAAGTATCAACTGCTGCATACAAACCAAAATTTACGTAAAATACAAAACAATATAAGCAAATATCACCAACAAACAAAAAAATAATTGTATGAAATTCATCCAATAAATAAAATATAACATATTCTTGGAAATACCAACAAAACATAAACAACTCAATAAAACATAAAAAAAATATCACCATCAAGGCATGAAAATACTTCTTTTCAAATGTCAAACTTAGCTAATACAAACAACTCATGCAACAAGGTTACAAGATAAAGAAACATTAGATCTGATGTTTCCAACTTCAAAGCTGTGGTCGATCTATTCGCAACCCAAGCATATTAGCAAAAAGAAAAACAAACTAAATCTAAATAATAGATTTGTAAAAAAAAAAAGAACAACCACAACACCATTTAAGCACATGTTGCTCACAGATCTAGATATGCAAGAGCAAGACCCATTCTTTTCTAAAACAGAGATGAAAATGAGAAATTCAGAAAACCCAAATTCAAATCAAATCTAACTCTTGTAGAACCAGAGTTTCTTTCATTCCCCAAACAGCCAAAGGGACGCAATTCCATTTATATGTTTGCTCACCTTTCTTTGCAAATCAGCAAGAGAAGTAAACATACCCAGGACAAGACTGGACCCGAAGAGAAAACAAAATATTTATGTAATTAACATATGAGCACTAAAAATTAAAGATAAAGCAGAAAGCTTTGTGTCGTAAAATTAATTACGATTTCATGTTATCTTTGTTATAGATATTTAAATAGTTCTTAAAAACACTTCTAACTGCAATAAAGACTAATAAATAGCACTCAATGATTTCAAAGATAGTGATCATAACAAAAAAGCAATAATCTTAAAAACAGAGGGAAACAAACAACAGAAAAATGAAATACATAGTAGACGATAAACTAACAACAAGAACAACCACATCGACATCCATAGATTTGAAAAGACGAACCGGACAAAATATTTCCTATGGCTGAAGACCCAAAATAACCCACTGAAATACATCTAAATAAGCATAGATCTGAGAACTACAACACAGACGAAAAGGAAAAAACTAACTTGTTCTAAAGCTGAAAACAAAAAAACACCTACAGAAATACAAGTTGAGAAGAATAGATCTGAAACTAAATAAGACATGAAAAGGCAAAGAAAGTTGAAATAAAGATCCATACCTAAAATGACCCTCCGATGAGGCAAGGGATTTCAATATCACAAAAAATAAAAAGGAAATGGCTAAGAAAACTTAAGATTTATCTCTCTCACGAAAATTGTATTTCTACTGTAGCGTGTGTATGTGTTTTTTTTTTTGCCTCTAGTTAAACCAAAACTGAAAAAGAATGATAAAAATTTTGAAAACAGTGAGAGAGAGAGAGAGAGAAAGAGAGACAAATGGGATATACGTATTGTTTTCGGGGGTTTTTTTACTAAATTATTATAAAAACTTAAAAAATTTCAAAATATTATATATATTTTTTTATTTACCAAAATATACCAAAAAAACAGAAAAAAAAAAGCTGTGCCAATTTGACAGAACCCTGGTGGAGGGGTTCTGATTGGCGGCACCGATGGTGCCAATGAGGTTGGCGGCACTGCCCTTATAATAGGGCCCATCGGTGGGGGGAGAGAAGGAGAGGGAAAGAAGAAGAAAGAAAGAAAAGGAAAGGAGAGGACAAGAAGAAGAAGAAAAAAGAAGGAAAGAAAAGGAATGGAGAAGAGAAAAAAAAGAAAGAAGAAGAAGAGGGAATAAAGGAAAAAAAAGAAAAAAAATGTAATTTTTATTATTAAATTAAATTTTTTGTAATATTTGTGTTTTAAAAATTTATGTTATGTACAGTATACGTGTTTTATTATTTTATTTAGCATATATATTTTATGAAATATATTTAACATGAAAAAATTCATGGTATGTACATTGTATGTTGATTAGGAATTTTTTTATGAAATTTACTTAGTATGTTGAAATTAGTTTTTTAGGAAAAATAACAATAAAAGTAAAATGATAAAAAAATATATTTAAAAAAGCATAAAATACGAAAAGAAGAAACGGAAATTGTACATTCACCGAAAGTAATAAAATGCGAAAAAAATTGTATATTTAATAAATTTCAAACATAATGCACTGAAATAATGTAAAATGATAAAATTAAAAATTACGATATTTTTAAAATAATAAAATGAGGATAAAAAATATGAACAAATGGCCGAAGTAAGAGTTTATTACTAACTTGTTTAAAAATTCAGAAATAATTAATACAAATATTTCAAACAAAATGGATTGGAATAATATAAAATAATAAAATACGAAAATAAAATATTTTTATTGAAAGTAATAAAAATCGGGAAAATAATACAAGCAAATGGCAGGGATAAGAGTTTTTTTCTTACACCAAATTAATTTAAAAACACACTAAATTAATAAATTTCAAACATTACGCACTGAAATAATGTAAAATTATAAAATTAGAAATTAAGATATTTTTAAAGTAATAAAATGCGGAGAAAAAATACGAACAAATGGCTGAAGTAAGAGTTTTTTACTAACTATTTTTTCAACTTGCAGGCATCGCAATGATTTCATTGATTCGAACCGATAGACACATATCTGATGCGGCTAATAACACGGTATGATTTATTATTTGTTAATCACGGGTTCTATTTATTTAAAAAGGATATACGTAGTATATACAAATAAATCATGTTATCGTAATATTTTTTCTGTAATTTAACACTATCAGGACTCGTACCGATTATTAAGGGGTCGTACTAGTGTTTGGAAAACGGCTCCGGATGCACGATTGATGCCGTACTTGGAGCAAGCCAGATTTGGGTCAGCAGCACTGATCCGGTCCTCCGACGTGCGCTATGATTTAATATCTGCGCTAGTGAAGCGGTGGCGCTCAGAGACCCACACTTTTCATTTTCTGTGCGGGGAGTGCACAGTGACCTTGGAGGATGTTGCAATACAGCTTGGGCTCCCAATTGACGGGAGTCTCGTAACGGGAGTATCTTCATTTACTGATCCGGCTGCACTTTGTTATGAGCTCCTGGGGGACTCGCCAGGGGACGGTGAGAAAAATTTTACAGGCTTACAATTTACATGGCTGAAAGCCAAATTTGGACAATTATCAGCCACTGCCACTGAAGGTGAGTTGATGTGTGCTGCTCGAGCGTACATCATGCATATCGTAGGGGGAGTAATCATGTCTGATGCAAACAACGACAAGGTGCATTTGATGTATTTGCCCCTATTAGCTGATTTGTCCACTGTTAGCTCGTATAGCTGGGGCTCCGCCGTTCTAGCAATGTTGTACCAGGAGCTTTGTCGGGTGACAAACCCGGATGTTGTAGACATGGGCGGATGCTTCCCACTGCTGCAGTCCTAGGCGTTCTATCAGATACCATTTTTGGCATCCGTTAGTCACCAACCGTATGTCTATCCACTGCTGAACATGTGATAAAATATAAATTGTCATTATTTGTAGTGATAATATATTGACTAATGTTACCAACCCTAAACCCTATTTTTTTTTGTAGGTGGAGTGCTCGTCCGGGTATCGGGAGGTCGTACCTTGTCCCAATATACCGTCTCATGATCGAACAGTATGCCCGGGAAGGGGTAAGCTGCTATTCTAATATTCATGACATCTTACTTTCTATATCTTACCCAATCTGAGAACTTCTAATGAATGCAGCTCGTACCCGCCAATTGTAGCCTTCAACTACCTTCCAACACTCCCCAACATATATTTTCGGAGTAGACACTGCGACTTTATAATCCACCAATATGTTCATGTTGTACCGTTTAATGGCATATACGCACTCTTCTTTACAGTTGAATCTCTGGCCTATGAATAACTCCTCATTATCATATGTTACGGCCAGCCCGTGAGGATGAACTATTTCAGGGTACTCCGAGAACTCAGCTACATACGCTACGTCGGGGTGTATGAGCGACATGTGTGGCCCAGGATTATTGTGTATCAAAATACGCCGCATCTGCTCTCCGACCGAAGAAGCATTAATGCTTTCATCGTTGTTGACATCTTCATCGTCAATATCATCAGGCACATCGTCCACATTGGGATCACCGTCACTATCAACCTCTTCATCCCAATGATCGCCACCACCTTCTTCTTCACCACCAACCATATCAACATCGGGTGTAATATTTAGGTCGATACCGATCCCACCCATAGTCGATTCACTATCAACATATGATATTGGAGCCACCATCCACGGTTCTTGAGCTCCGTGTTCTTCATCAGATGCATTGACATCTTCATTTTGCTCCATACCGGCTAACTCAGCAAATAAGTGAATCGGTGCATTCTTGTCACTCCCATTCCCACAGTAGAGATCGACCATTGTCTCCACGTCTTCGTCGTCTACAAGTTCCATTTCGACGAATTTGACCGGATTTGTCGAAACTGGAAACTTGTAGAAAATTTTTGATATCCTTCTCCTACAACGTCTAAGAATTTTTGCTTTAATCCTTACATTCATTTCATCGAACGAGACATTTCTATTAAATCTCATTGCTATTTGTTGCCGACATTCAAATATACATCCAACACTTGTTGTCAAGATGACTCCATCGAAATAAACGCATACAAAAAACTTAGCATCCATCTTCAATATTTAATCTGTCAAAAAATAAATAAAATCTCATAAAAAATCTCGAACGGTAAATAAATTACTTAAAAAAATTTAATGTTTCAATATGCAATTTTGTACATGAAAACTGTTTAACCACTAATCCTAATAACTAACACAATAATAATATTAATAATTTTATACTCAAAATAATACTAAGTAACATCTTAATACCTTAATAACATCTTAATACTAACAATAATAATAATAATAATACTAACTAAAACTATCAATTTGAGTTTTATTAATCTTAAAAACTAAACTAAAACAAAAAATAATACAAATTATACAAAACAATAACAACAAGAAAATCAATTATTTTTTTAAAAATACCTTCTTTTTCTCTTCTCTTTCTCTCTTTTCTCTTTTTTTTCTGCAGCACCTCTTCTTCCTCTTCTTTTTCTTCTTATTTTTCTCGCTTCAGCTGGACAAAGCTCATGTTTATAACACGAATAGTCCCGCAGTCAATATACACCATTGGTGCCCACCTCATTGCACCATCAGTGCCGCCATCAGTATAGAACCTTTGGTGCGCCAATCAGAAACCCTCACCAGGTCTGTCAATCGACGCAGCTTTTTTCTGTTTTTGTTTTTTGTATATTTTGGTAAATAAATATATATATAATATTTTTTAATTTTTTAATTTTTTTATAATAATTTAGTAAAAAACCCATTATTTTCGCTTCTGATTATAGAAAGCTAAAAACGAATGAGAGTAAAAAGTTAAAGAGAGAGAGAGGCAGTGGGAGAAAGATATGGTGAAGAAATGGGGAAGCTATGGAGAGAGCATTTAAATTTCCAATTTTGAGGAAGGAACGAGGCTTGAAAAGACTTAGGAAAAGGCTTTTCTCCTGCCCATCATTACCAACAATAACTACTGCTATTTAATGCACTCATTTAATGAAGTAACAGCTGAGTTGTCTACCTTTCAAAACTTCATTTAATACACTCATTTTTTAATATTTCAATCCCTAATTATATTTTAATTATTTCTATATTTTTCTTTAGTTGATTTTTTTTACCTTGGGATGTCTGTTTTCATGGGCCATTTTTTTTTCAAGTTTGTTTTGAAGTTTTTCCTCCAGTTGTTTCTTGAACCTAGGCCTAATTGTTTGTTTGGGTTCTTATATGTTTGGTTAATATAAAAGCCTAGTCTAATGAATTTCAAACAATTATATTTATTTTTAAAATAATACTATTTACTTTATCGAATATTTAAAGAGTTAAAAAGGATAGTCAAAATGTGGTAGGTTAGTGATGCTAAAGGTGGAAAAGGACCAAATTTGAGACGTTTCTTGGGCATTTCAGACTAATCAGGAAAGAGCTTCGATTTTATTTATTTCTCCATTGAAGAAATGACTAGATGTCGGTGCTAGAGGGCCAATAAGGAATACATATAGAAACTAAATAATAAAATCAAACATAAAGAAGAAAAACACAGTTCAAGGAAATAGAGATCCGAATCGAGCACTAACCTAATTATCACACCAGTAATCCATACCAATGAAAAAATCGCATTTAATACCATAAAATCATCTTACGTTCGACTAGATGAGCAACAATAGAAGGTTTAGAAGCCTTAAATTTAGTTACTAAAATATGTAGAAAGCCTTAAATTTGGAGGTTTTATCTTCGATTTCAATTTAGGGTTTTGATTTGAGGTTTTAGATTTGAATTTGATCCAGGATTCAATTTCAGTTTTGGTTTGAAGATTCATTTTGAAGGCACTTGGTTGTTCGATAACCTCTGGAGCAACTAAACAAGTGTGAAGATTCTACAATTTTGTAATATATATAATATAAAATATCAACAAAAAATTCAAAATGAATTTAATAAGATGTTACCTTAATAAACATAATTGCCAACAATAATATTAAAATGAAATAAAATAAAAAAATGTATTCTATATTTCAAAATATCCATGACTTTTGGCTCATTTAAGTCATGAAACTCTAAGCTTTCAAAATTTGGTGTTTTAATATATTAATTAGAGTTGAAATGTAATTCTAAAATAAGAATTGTTGATCAGAACCAAATCTAGATTGGGCTCAAACATTGAAAGTTGTCATAACTTGCCCATAATTTCAAAGTTTTCTTTTTCAAGTAGACTACTTTGGGAGCTTGTTGCTTTTATCACAGAATAAATTCGGCTTGAAAAACATACCATGGACATATCGCATTTCATTCAATAGAAATCATCTCACGCTCGCCTGGAATGAGCAACAATAGAAGGTTTCAGAATGCCTTAAATTAGTTACCAAATATATAAAAGCCTTAAGTTTAGATTCAACCTGGATTCATTTAGGTTTTCGGCTTGGGTTTAGACTAATAGATTTTCTAATGGCAACAGTAATATTTATGGTAATAATACTTCTTAAATCACTAATTTTTTGTACGCCCACTTAATATGTTCTATTTTGTAAATATTTGACCAACTGTGTTCTATTCGTGGTTAAGTGTTCTGATGTGTGTATGAGGTCTTGGGCTCAGTTCACATTTAGAAATTTGCTTTTTTTTTCAAGCCTGACCCTTGTGATGGTCTATATAAATTCTCTGTTAATCCATATCAGAATGAGCTACTGTTCTAGTGGTAAGGAGTTAGGGTGATGGAGGTCCTCTATTTGAATCCATGCATAAGCATGGATGTTGTTTTTTCTCGATGGTGAGTTAGTGTTTCATGGTGTGGGATTCAGAGTTGGTTTGTGGTAGTGGAGGGTGTTATCTGATTTGTTATATTTTTTTTTATTTTTTTTTTTAGATTTTTTCTCTGTCTTTGATTTCTTTTTTCCCTCTACTTTTTTCCTCTGATTTTGTGGTTTCTCTGATCTCTATTGGATTTTCTCATTAACTATGCTTCGTTGTGGGTTTTTATTAGCATAAGTGTTGATGGTTTTTAGCAGTAACTGCACTATTGAGAGTTGTGGGTTTCAACGGCTTGATTCGAGATTG